>NC_133325.1:661992744-662292744 GCF_042186555.1 Aquarana catesbeiana | reverse complement strand
CCTGCACGGTTTAGGAGATATCCCCTGTATCTGCATGTCATTGGCACATGCGCACTAAAGCAATGGCACGTACGTGGCATTTGCTTCAGTGAGTGTGCCATTACCGACAGCTCCTGTGCGCATGCGAGGGTTACTTCATCACTGCTTCTGCCAATCACAGCGTTGGAGTCGCAATACCCGGAAGTAACTCTGGGGAGAAATGTCGCCGGCCGGTGCTGTGTACGGGCACCGCAGCGGGGGCTTCGATCTCAGGTGAGTATTACACAATGAGCTACTAGATCATCATGCCTTTGTCTTGCAGGTCTTTTTTTTCATGTGGGTTTACAACCACTTTAAGTGTGACAAATATGCAAAAAAAATCAGAAAAGGGCAAATACTTTTTCACAGCATTGTATGTGCACCTACTGTTGTAATTGCGTAATCAATAACTTGTTTTCTGGTCATACATGGCTCAAATTTTGTCCAGTTCCTGCTGAATCGGCTGAATTTTGAGCTATGAGTGACCCTGTCGGCATCACGCAGCTCGATACACTGATTTGAAAGTCAAAGGAGCCGGGTGGAAAATTCTTTGCCAAACGGTGACTGCAGCAAATTAGATGCAGGAATTGTTCTTGTATTCTGACAGTGACAGTTGCTGTAGCAGTGGCCGTTGAAATACAGTAACCAGCAGAAGACATTCTTTCATCCATGTGTGTTTAGCATGTATGAAGGAATTTAGTTATTTCTCTCATTTTGCCACCGGGGATGAACAAGAAAAATGTATGTGTGTGTGTGGCTAGCCTTAGGGCTGCTTCACATGCCCTCTTTCCTCTATGGGCGGTCGGATGTAAGCAGACCACTTGTCCGTTTACCTCTGATTGCCATCCGATCGTCCAGATGGATGGGGGAACAGATCTCCCATCCATCTGTTTTTCGCAGAAAGGATCGGATCAGATGTTGGCAGGTGTCTACGGATATATGTCCATTGACATCTGCTGCTCTATAGAGGGCAATGCACCAGGTCCACCCCTGTGAAAGGGGTCTTAGTGGTAGTTGAAATGAAGTGTGGGAAATACTGCACCAGTAGACTTTTACTCACTCACACTCTTACTCTTCCTTATACTCTCTGTTATATATAGGGATTTGGTTGCTAAGTGCTTATATCAGCTGTACAGCCATACATAATCTAATTTGATCACAAAAGGTGATCTTTTCTGGCATGTTTGTTCTAATTTATTTTCCAAAGGTTTTTATTGATTTTCAAGTTTTGTATCAAAGGTATACAAATCATTATACACAAAAGAACACAACATTGGTAACGAAAATGTCAGAGACAGGTACATAATAACTTTTCAGCTGGCACAGAAAGTAGCGTCGCCAGATGAACAAAATTGCAAATAAGGCCTAAGGGCGGCAGCGGTCCAACACAGAGGGCGGGCCAGTTAATATAGGCAGTTTTGTTTATTCTAATTTAAAGTCTAGAGCTGGCATGTGCAAATATTTTCAGGTTTTGAAATACATATGCATGGACAGATTTTTGACAAATTGTGAGAATCTAGAAAATACACTTCTGATAAAAACATTCAGATAAGTACAGAAGACAATAGAGATGGTTGTACGATGATCACATACATCACCTACTTCCACTGTTCTGCAATAAGTGGTTTTCTATCCTGATTGTTTTAATTACAATTAGATGTTGATTTATTATCAACAGATCAGGTCTAAAACATCCTTGTTTGCCAGATTTTCCGATGTTGCTGCATGCATAACACTAATTACATTTGAAGGTGTGGGACTAACAAGAGAGAAGATTTACTACTATAACCTGTGCAATTACTTTTTGCACTCTTTGTATGTATGTATGTATGTTTTAGAATTTACTAACATACACAGATGTATTCGTGTTTATGCTTAGATGCATGCATAAATAGGTATTTGTTCAAGTTGATGTAGAGCTCACCCAGTATGTGCTATGTGTACTGAGCTCCCTGTAGGCACAGACACTGTACGTCGCTGGAGGAGAAGGCAGAACAGAGATAGATGAGCTGTGTTCCTCTGGTCTCTGATTAATGGCTCAAGAGATGCTGCCTTTGTGGGATCTCTGGGGAATAACAATGAGTAGGTGGATAGGTTATTGCTGGCCCAGTGACCCTCTCTTTGCCAAGCTGCTTTTTGACATGATTCTTGGAATGCCAAATTTTGGTGTCTCAATTGTCCTCTCAGCTTTTCTGAGAGACTCCGTGGCAGACACTGCTTTCCAAAGGGGGTTTTACAGTGCAATGCATTCCCAGAGCAAGCTTTTACAATGTAGTGCAGCTAACAAGCCTGAGAATTTAGTCCAGGTCCACCTTAACTTGTGGGTTAAGTGTACACTAGGGATGTCTGAACTGAAACATTCCTGCTGCTTTTATTGATTTGCCTAGCATTCTCATAAGTGTTTTTTTTTTTTGGTTCATTTAGAGTATCATGACTCTGTTCCTTTTTGGTCCTGTAACATTTTCACCATATAGAAATGTGCAGTTGCTTACAGCAGGCCAGTTCCTCATGTGCCTCAATGACCCCACCAGGGACAACAGTTGGGAGGTGAATGAGGAACCGAACATATTGAAAGACAGAAGGATGACTTTGTACTTTACTAATGTTATTGGGTCACTTGGACTTGTTTGTCACCTTGTATTACTAATCCTGCAGTCCTTCATTGTAAAGCAAAAGGGTAAGGGAATGCAGCTTTCTGACAAGCAATTGTGTGTGCAATAATGACATAACATCACAGTGGACATGGCTATTGAATGAATTGGACTATAGATCTTCCAGGTATCATCTATCCAGCCAGAGACTTGCCAGACATCAGCCAGTTGAGTTGTGGGAGGCTCATTTCTTCTGTACAAGCCTTCAGTGTAGACCAGACTTTTCATCCTGGGATTCCCAATGGTTTAAGTAATTTTAAGAAACATGGGATTTGCAGTTTATAATTTGCTTGTCTTTAAAAAAAAAAAAAAAAAAGTGTGAATTCTTAAAGGCTAATGCCAGAAAATCAATGAGAGGAATCTGAACTTTTTACCCTTCTCCATTGTATAACTTGACATGTTTTGACATGTCTGTTTTAAAGAGAAATTCAACTCTGAAAGCTCTGCTTACGTGGAACTGCGGCCAACCTCCCAATTTTTTTTTTCTTTTTGCCCTGCTTACCTGATGGTGGTATCTGCACATTTCAGATACTAACCCATCCAGTGTATCTAGCGTTGACCTGCTGAGATCATCTCATGCCCGGCCACAGCTCTGTGCCGCCATGTTCTCTCTGACATCGCCAAGAGGCCTGTCGGCTCTTCTGGGTTCAGCGAGCAGGCCTCTTGATGACACGACGATAGTCCCGCCCCCTCCTCCTGTTCTTCAATGAAAGGCTACAGTATGCCTCCTGGGATATGTGACGTACATATCCCTGTAGGCACAGCTGGCAGTGTGCCCGTCATTTGCCTCAGGCGGTCATGAAACACTCACCGTACACAACAAAATTAATCAAAATTTATATAATTTTTTTTTCACACAAAAAAAAGCTTTCGTTTGGTGGTATTTGATCACCACTGTTTTTTTTTTTTTTATTATATAAACTAAAAAGGACAGCACATTTTGAAAAATAAAAATTGATATTTTCTACTTTGTTATAAATCATATCCAATAAAAAAAATAAAATTTCTTCATAAATTTAGGCCAAAATGTATTCTGCTACGTGTCTTTGGTAAAAAAATAAAAAATAAAAAACTATTAATTGGTTTGTGTGAAAGTTATAGCATCTACAAATGATGGTACTGTATATATACTGGACACTGACACTAACACGGACACAGATATAATACTGTACACTGACACTGTACTAATGACACTGGCTAAGAAGGAGTTAATATCTGGGGGCAATCAAGGGGTTAACTGTGTGCTTAACAAGTGTAATATGTGCTGCTTTTGCTAACCAACCTGGCTGTTTTTTTCCCTGCTTTGCAAAGAGAAAAAACAGCCAGATCACTGATATAAGTACAGAGCCCTGTGCGTTTGTAAACACAGGACTCCGTGCTGTTATGGGCTACAGCCGATCAGCAGGTCTCAGCCATAAATCATTGACCAGGATCTGCTGACAAAATTCCGCTGTAGCCAGAGACAGCACGGGTTAGCAGTGTACACGTGCATGTACGCTCCTTACCTGGAACAGGCTGGATGACATACACGTATGTCATAAAGCCTGCCCGTGGCACCCTGCAGCAGTTATGTTGTAGTCCACGGCGGCGGCTGCGCGCTGAAGCTCCCTGCTCCTGATGGGGGGAGTCTGGAGAGCCAGCCTGAGATAGCTACAACTCCCGGTCGCCACGGTTGGATCTCTTGGAGTTGGATAGTGGACACACACATGGCTGGCCTGGGCACGCCGCTGGTGGCTGCAGTACAATGTGCAGTGTGCACGCACCAGAAGTTGACCTCAGGAGACGGGAGTATCACCCACCCCACCAGGACTGGAGGAGGCCATGCAAGGTGGAGGACCTGTCCGGCTGAGCTCAAAGCCTGAGCTGGCAGCTGCCAATTCGGCCCATAGCTGAGGTGAGAGACCCTGACACCCCCAGCTGACCCCCACATGATCATTCCATCTATCCCCCCCCCCCATACACCTCATTTGCCCTGCCCCAGTGCCCATGGCCTGTGAATCCTGCTGGTAGCTGGCCATGGACCTGTGGGTCCTGCTGGCCATGGCCTACAGGCAAGCAGCCCCAGGCCATTGTCCACTCCCAGCAGGACCCACAGGTCCGCAGCCAGCTTCCAGCAGGACCTCCAGGCTATTGTCTGCTCCCAGCAGGACCCACAGGTCAGTGGCCAGCAGGACCCACAGGGCCGCAGCCAGCTTCCAGCAGGATCCACAGCCTGTGGGTCCTGCTGGGAGCTGGCCACGTACCTGTGGATCCTGCTGGGAGCTGGCCACGTACCTGTATGTCCTGCTGGTCACTGACCTGTGGATCCTGCTGGCCACTGGCCTACTTTATCCTTTATCCCTTTTCTGACAATATGACTGCTTGATATGAATGCTGTAGACAAATTACTTTACTGGTTAGAATATGCGCAGTAGTGATACCAGTATTATCATCACAGATTTGAAATGTAATAACACTTTTTTCAACTAATTTGATTTTTAACTTTGACACTGTAGTTGTAAGGCAATGGCCCTATAAAAGTAAAAAAACCCTGAAGGGGAGGAGTTTTTCTGTTATAAGCATGCCAAGAAGCCCACTGCATTGTTCTGACGAAGCTCACGGATTTGAGCAAAATGCTTTGAAATCTCGGTGGCCTTCAGCCCGGCTCTCTTGCCGCACACATGCAGTCTTTTCCCCCCGCTTCACCCTGAATAGCACGGAACTGGTCAGGCATCACAGTACCACAGAGGTTTACTATATAGCCCCACTCCACAGTCCCAGTGTGAAAGAGCTCCATGCAATATATACCTGGATGAGGTTCATTCTAATGGTGTTATGGAATGTAAGACAGACTAATTGGGAGACCTTGTGAGCCTTTTGGTGGTAACATTTCATTGTCATGGACGGACCATGGAGCAGGCTGCATGACGGGTGAGACCTATCCATGGGACGGTTTGTCCTGCTTTATATCTTCACACTGTGTTTTGATTATATAGACTCTCACACCAATACATTGCTACAGCTTCACTCATCAGAGATAATCCATCTCCATCTATATGCTCTTTCACTGACAGTCTCCATGTCTACTCCATTTCCATTTGGGATCTGTCTGCATTCATCCACATGAATAACTATTGGACAGTTATCATACAGTTTCCAGCACTTACCATACTGTTGGTTCACTGTGGCTGTTCCTCTGAAGTGGCATTTCTGTGACATTTTTGTTGCTTCAAGGGATCCTTGAACTTCATGCTCCCCAGCACTTAGTATTACCAGATGCCTATTCCCAGACTGTCAAACATCTAGTCACCCCCGTGTATGTGAGAAGTGAATGTCTGTGTGCAAGTTACCCCGGGCTGTTTTTATTCATATTGTGACAACGTTGCCATAATGTTTTTACACTTTTGGTGAAGGTTTTGTTCATTTTGGCTCAATAGCCAGCTGTAACGTTTACATGTGTCTTTTTTGCATCAATTAAAGTTTTTTGTACTCGTACCGCAGTGTGTTCCATTTGAAGCTTCTATTCAAACCTTTGGTTTACTTTTTCTGTTTGCATGTTTCCCATGGCTTCAGGAATCCCAGTTTTATTTAAGCTGAGTCGTTAGGGCACTTTTTATACTATCAGTCAGTGTGGATTATATGATAATATTGAATATATAATTTTTTTTCTCTGCAGTTTCTTTTATTTTTATTTTTTGGATGAGCACTGCTGAGGCTGCTTTGATGGGCACTAATCAGGCTGCATTGATGGGCACCGGTGAGGCTGCTTTGATGGGCAGTTGGGCACTGGTGCGCCTGCATTGATTGGGCACTGGTGCGCCTGCATTGATTGGGCACTGGTGAGCCTGCATTGATTGGGCACTGGTGAGCCTGCATTGATTGGGCACTGGTGAGCCTGCATTGATTGGGCACTGGTGAGCCTGCATTGATAGGCACTGGTGTGGCTGCATTTATGACCTCTGGAGGACATTCTATTCTTGAAAAAAAAAAATATATATATGTGTGTAAATATATATACACGTGTTGTGGTTGGCCCCCCTACTTTTGTCCCTGTCCCTCCATGCGCCCCCCCTAAATATGAAAGCTGGAGACGCCACTGAGCAATCTGGGTCAAGGTACAAGAGTTGGGTAGGCATAATCAGGAGAAATCTACAAAATGTAGATTTTCCAGAGTACCGCTTAGAGACAATTACTATGTCTAGATATTGCATATAACATAGCACATCTTTACTTTTGAGTTTAGTTTGACTTATTGTTGCATGGTAATGGAGACATCACACACATTTTGTTGTATCTGTAAGAATCATTTCAGTATTACTTGGAAAGGTTTTATGTGTATTTTGTAAACATATAATCTTTTTTTTTTTTTATGAAATTCAGTGCAACAAAGGAATCAGCCATAAGATTTGTGAGCACTGTCTATGGAGAGTCTTAACTCCTTTACTACGATTTCATTGGCATGTAAACTCGTAAACTCGTGGCTGCACAAGTGACATAAAAAATTGCAACTATAATCATTTTAGTCTATGGCTCATCCGATTTCAAGAAAGATATGTTTTTCAGTTTTAATTTAGCATTTAAAGTTAAAAACACATGCATTTAAAATGTATGTGTGTTCAGAAATAATAAAAAGCTCTGGCTATGCAAGGGTTAAAGTGCAACTACACTCCTCCTTTTAAACCACTGGGGTCTTCTGTCTATGAACAGACAACCCAATGTCTGAAAAGCTTAATTTGTGTCCCTCACTAAGGCAGTCTAATTCACTTAAAGAAGCTCATCATTAATGTCAGGAGACATCACGTACCAGTAAAAATGTGAAACTCAATCAGCGAGGAATAAAAAAGAACCTTCTCTGTCTTTTTGGCAGGAATTTTGCCCTTAAAAGTCATCTGTACGAGAAGGCATGGGTGCAATGTGTAGGGCTGGGTTCACATTAGTGCGAATTGGATGTGGGTTTCCCCGTATTCAATTGGCATGACAGGAGATTGTGACTGGCTCTCTATGGAGCCGGTCCACATATCTCCGTTGCGGCTGCGGAGCGGCTTGCACAGGAGTTTGTGCGTCTTTGGCTCTGTTTCAGGGCCAAATTCAGGCAAAAACTTGTCCCTGAAACAGAGAACAGGAACAAAGAAAAAAACCTAATGCCAAAAGGCACGGTTGAAACCCCTAGGGGTCTATTATAGACAGACCAAAAGATTCAGTATAAAAAGTATACATTTTATTGAATGTAACAATAATGTGCATATAAATCAATACATAAAAACTACCTTACATGTTACAGACTACAAAGTCCTTCTTCAGAGGTTAATTTAAGATGGGTACAAATTTTCTACAATAGAAAGAGTATACAAATAGTACAGTTTAGTATATAGTAATTAACAGAAGTAAAGTTATCAGTATCATAACAATTGCAAAGGACACAAGAAGTATACGGAAACAATCATGTATGTTAAACCATGTGTGCAGACTACTCACAGGATAAACTAATCCACACAGGGTAAGTCTGAGGGATATGAGATGGAACTTGATGGTCATTCCATGGCCCGTGAATCCTGCTCCTGAGTGACGCGGCGGTGCACGCGCGCCCCCTGTACCGCCGGGAAGACAAGGACGTCATTTGACTGGATGTCTGAAAAAAGTACTGCTTTTCAACCGTGGACTCCCTCAGCATGTGTGTTAAATGCCGGGAGTACAGGTATGAAAGGACCTGTGTCAAGGCGTAAGGCCAATCACAATAATTGATTATGATGGCCATCAGCTGGCCTCAGTAGGCGGGCAGAGAGACATGGTCAAGTTTGCTGGTAAACTCCATCCATCAAGTCCCCCGGCGTGATGACACGTGGCGCAAGCCCGGCCAGAGGGGGCAGAGTCAAGTCCCACGTCAACACGCCGCCGACGCGTGAGTGGCTGCTGCCTGCGTTCCAGGGTGGAGCGCAAAACAAAGGAACCCATAGCCAAAACAATGTCCCAAGCCCCAGAAAATGAAGGGGTAGAACCGGGGACCCCCGCGTTCTGGGAGTGAAGCAAAGGGCAACCCAGACTGGAAAGTGGGGTAGGAGGACCTCCTATACTTACACAAATGGATGGAAGTTGCAAACAATGACAGCATATTGATGGAAATCGCATAGTTGATATAACACACAAACATAGCAGATTAACCTACAAGAGAGTTCTAGGCACTATGACAACCAATTAACTTGACATCTAAGGCCCCTTTCACACTGGGGCGGTGGCGGCGTTGGCGGTAAAACAGCGCTATTTTTAGCGCTGTTTTACCATCGTTTTTGCGGCTGTATTCGGCCGCTAGCGGTGCGGTTTTAACCCCCGCTGGCGGCCTAAAAAGGGTTAAATCCGCTCGTACAGCGCGGCTATAGCCGCGCTGACCCATTGATTTCAATGGACAGGAGCGGTTTAGGAGCGGTGAATACACCGCTCCTTCACCGCTCCAAAGAAGCGGTTGGCAGGACTTTTTTTACCGTCCTGCCAGCGCACCGCTTCAGTGTGAAAGCCCTCGGGCTTTCACACTGAACAAACAGCGGAGGCTGTTTAGGGGCGGTTTGCAGGCAGTATTTTTAGCGCAATACCGCCTAAAAACCGCCCCAGTGTGAAAGGGGCCTAATAATGATATACAACGTCTGATACAGTATGTACGATAAAATATATATAAATATGAACAACACCGTTAGACTACTAGGATAAACAATGTAATCAACTATATTGATTCTCAATTACAGATCATTATAGTTGATTACATTTATTACGTTTATTCCTAGTAGTCTAGTAACAGCGTTGTTCATATTTATATATATATATATATATATATATATATATATATATATATACACACAGTATCTCACAAAAGTGAGTACACCCCTCACATTTTTGTAAATATTTTATTATATTTTTTCATGTGACAACACTGAAGAAATTACACTTTGCTACAATGTAAAGTAGTGAGTGTACAGCTTGTATAACAGTGTAAATTTGCTGTCCCCTCAAAATAACTCAACACACAGCCATTAATGTCTAAACCACTGGCAACAAAAGTGAGTACACCCCTATGTGAAAATGTCCAAATTGGGCCCAAAGTGTCAATATTTTGTGTGGCCACAATTATTTTCCAGCACTGCCTTAACCCTCTTGGGCATGGAGTTCACCAGAGCTTCACAGGCTGCCACTGGGGTCCCTTTTCCACTCCTCCATGACAACATCACAGAGTTGGTGGATGTTAGAGACCTTGCGCACCTCCACCTTCCGTTTCAGGATGCCCCACAGATGCTCAATAGGGTTTAGGTCTGGAGACATGCTTGGCCAGACCATCACCTTTACCCTCAGCTTTTTTAGCAAGGCAGTGGTCGTCTTGGAGGTGTGTTTGGGGGTCGTTATCATGTTGGAATACTGCCCTGCAGCCCAGTCTCCAAAGGGAGGGGATCTTGCTCTGCTTCAGTATGTCACAGTACATGTTGGCATTCATAGTTCATTCAATGAACTGTAGCTCCCCAGTGCTGGCAGCACTCATGTAGCCCCAGACCATGACACTCCTACCACCATGCTGAACTGTAGGCATGACACACTTGTCTCCTCACCTGGTTGCCGCCACACACGCTTGACACCATCTGAACCAAATAAGTGTATCTTGGTCTCATCAGAGCACAGGACATGGTTCCATTAATCCATGTCCTTAGTCTGCTTGTCTTCAGCAAACTGTTTGCTGGCTTTCTTGTGCATCATCTTTAGCTTCCTTCTGGGACGACAACCATGCTGACCAATTTGATGCAGTGTGGGACATATGGTCTGAGCACTGACAGGCTGACCCCCCCCACCCCTTCAACCTCTGCAGCAATGCTGGCAGCACTCATACGTCTATTTCCCAAAGACAACCTCTGGATATGACGCTGAGCAGTGCACTCAACTTCTTTGGTCAACCATGGCAAGACCTGTTCTGAGTGAAACCTGTCTTGTATGGTCTTGGCCACTGCGCTGCAGCTCAGTTTCAGGGTCTTGGCAATCTTCTTATAGCCTAGGCCATCTTTATGTAGAGCAACAATTCTTTTTTTCAGATCATCAGAGAGTTCTTTGCCATATGGTGCCATGATGAACTTCTAGTGACCAGTATGAGAGAGTGAGAGTGATAACACCAAATTTAACACACCCGCTCCCCATTCACACCTGAGACCTTGCAACATTAATGAATCACATGACACTGTGGAGGAAAATGGCTAATTGTGCCTAATTTGGACATTTTCACTTAGGGGTGTACTTACTTTGGTTGTCAGCAATTTAGACATTAATGGCTGTGTGTTGAGTTATTTTGAGCAAATTTACACTGTTATATAAGCTGTACACTCACTACTTTACATTGTAGCAAAGTGTCATTTCTTCAGTGTTGTCACAGGAAAAGATATAATAAAATATTTACAAAAATGTGAAGGGTGCACTCACTTTTGTGAGATACTGTGTATCTATCTATCTATCTATCTATCTATCTATCTATCTATCTATCTATCTATCTATCTATCTATCTATCTATCTATCTATCGATATAGATATATAGATAGATAGATATAGATATCTATAGATATATATCTATATATATCTATAGATATTTTTTTTATTGTACATACTGTATCAAACGTATATCATTATCAGATGTCAAGTTAATTGGGTGTCATAGTGCCTAGAACTCTCTTGTAGGTTAATCTGCTGTTTGTGCGCTATATCAACTATGCGACTTGTTTGCAACTTCCATCCATTTGTGTAAGTATCGGTGGTCCTCCTCCCTCGCTCACTTTCCAGTATGGGGCACCCTTTGCTTTTACTCCCGGCGCGTGGGGGTCCCCGGTTCTACCCCTCTATTTTTTGGGGGGTTGGGTGGCTTGGGACATTGTTTTGGCTATGGGTTCCCCCGTTTCCGGGTTTTCCTTTGTTTTGCGTTCCACTCTGGAGCGCAGGCAGCAGCTGCGGCTACAAAGTATTGACTCAGGGGGCTGAATACAAATGCACGCCACACTTTTCACATATTTATTTGTAAAAAATGTTAAAAAACATTTATCATTGTCCTTCCACTTCACAATTATGTGCCACTTTGTGTTGGTCTATCACATAAAATCCCAATAAAATGCATTTACGTTTTTGGTTGTAATATGACAAAATGTGGAAAATTTCAAGGGGTATGAATGCTTTTTTCAAGGCACTGTAACACCTGCAATGTTTCTGGTGGCCATAGACCATGTAATTAGAACATAGGAAGTAGGTGTATGAGGGAGCCTGAGTGCAGTGTTTTTTTTTTTTTTTATTAATGGCAAGAAAGGGGCACCTTTTTACACAAAAACATATAATTTGATAGTGCTGACATATGTCATAGTGATTCATTTGAGGTGTTAATTTTAATAAGTTCATTTTAAGGGCACATTCTTTCCTTTTAAATATCATCTATATTGTAATAAAGGTATGACAAAGTGCAGATAGTGTAATTTTTTAAGAAATAAAAAGTAATTGGCAAAGTTTTCAGGCTTTACTTTTGAAGGGCATTACATGTCTCCCCAACCCAGACAACCCCCTTGCACCCACCAGTCCCTGGCCAAGATTGGGCAGACAAGGCCCAATACATACTTCCCTGAATATAACTACAGTAGTGGGAAAATATTATTATTTTTTATTATTATTGTTTTATGATGGACATGCTTTAAATCTGAGTGCCCAGAAAACCGCTAAATACACAGCTGGAAAATATATATAGTAGCTGTTTTATCAGACCATCCAGCCAGGTTGGTGACCAGACTGATCTGTTCTGCCTTTAGGCAATACAGATTGGTCACCTTTCTACTCCCAGCCTGTGATTGGACAGTGAAGGAGCAGCAGCACACTGATGAGGTAATCTCATTCTTCTATCATTCTGTTTGCCTTTTCCTTGTCAGCACATGTGCATGCAGCAGATCCTGATTAGCTTCCAGTTCTTGATTCTCTATGATATCAGGACAGATTCCAGAATTTACATAAGCTATATTTAGAGATGCTGTACATTTATTGTTTTTATATAACCACTTGAGCCCCAGTCCAATTCTGACATTTTTGACAAACATGTAATAATCAGCATTTTTTGCCAGAAAGTTACTTTGAACCCCCATAAGTTATATTTTTTTTGAAAGCAGAGACTCTGGAGAATAAAATGGTGGTTGCAATTTTTAATGTTGCACAACATTTTTAAAACTCAAACTTTCAGGAAAAAAAGCTAAAATGAGTAGTGAACACAATATAATACCCAATTTTTTGTTAAATTATTAATGATGATGTTACACTAAGTAAATGGATACCTACCTAGCCTGTCATGCTTTACAATTGAGTGTGCCCATGGAACAGCAACAATCTACGTTACCTAAAAATCTGCATAGGCAACGCTTTTAAAGCCCTTTTTTTTAACACTGTCCTTTCCTTTTTTTTTGGATCAACTTTATTGCTATCACAAGGGATGAATAACATTCTTTGTGATAGCATTGGCAGTGTCAGGTACACTTTACCAAGAGATCTGGGGTCTATTAGACCCCAGATCTCTCCCCTGACCTGAAAAGCGTCTCATCAAATCCAAGATAAGTTTATTCAGATACTTTCCAAGCTGGTAATGGCTTGTAAACATCAGACCAAAACCAGAAGTGACAAAATCCTTGTTGCTTCTGATTTCTTACATTACAAAGGGGATCCGGGTACAGACGTACCTCCCCTCCCCTCTCACTTTACATACAAGTGCACCAAGCGGCGGCAGTACCCGGTTCCCCGATTACATGGGAGAGCCCAGTAAAGGAGGGGGGAGGGGCACAATATATTTCTAAAGGTGCTTTTGACATGACATTTTCACCACATGTCTGTAACAACCCATGGAATCCATACATACAAAGAAACCAAAACAAATAATTTAATAAATGAAGTTATGAGTAAAAAATGGAATGACACAGGGAAAGAGTATTGAACACGCTGATTGAAATGTATTTAATATTTCATACAAAATCCTTTGCTGGTAATGATAGCTTCAAGACGCCTCCTGTATGGAGAGACTAGTCGCATGCATTGCTCAGGGGTGATTTTGGACCATTCTTCCACACAAACAGTCTTAAAATTTTGAAGGTTCCGTGGACCTCTTCTATGAACTCTGATCTTTATTTTTTTTTCCATAGATTTTCTATTGGATTCAAGTCAGGTGATTGGCTGGGCGATTCTAGTAGCTTTATTTTCTTTCTTTTGAGGGTTTCCTTGGCTTTGTGTTTGGATCATTGTCTTGCTGAAATGTCCACCCTTGTTTCATTTTTATCATCCTGGTAGATGGCAGCAGATTTTTATTTAAAGGGGGCCACCTATCTATCGTTTTTTTTTTTTTTTTAGTTCATTCACAAACTTTTCTTCTCAGCATTACATACTCACATATTGTGTGTAATATGTCCGCCTGTGTCAGATTTCGTCGGAAAGAATAACTTATATTATTCACTGCAGGCGGTTTCCATCTTCATTGTGGGCATTTGAAGCCCACAAGCATTTATTTCCTGGATGTGGTGAATGCTGTGCTCCCAGCATTCACCGCTCGTTCCCGCAAATGCTCAGTGGCATCCTGGGAAGCCTGAGACTAGCTCCCAGAAGTCTGGGAGAGGCTAGAAACACGCCTACTCCCACGGGAGGAGAACCAGGAAGTGCAAAGAAGAATAGAAAAATAAAAGGTAATTACGACGATTTAAATTTTTTTAAACGGCATGTCAGCATCTAGGCAAGGAAGAGAATACATACAGATATTGTTCAAAATTTGGGTGGAACCCCGCTTTAAGAATGTCTTGGTACATTTTTCCATTCATCCTTCCTTCAAGGATATAAAGTTTGCCAGTACCGTATGCTGAAAAACAGCCCCACACCATGATGTTCCCATCTCCAAACCTCACTGTTGGTATTGGGGTGTTGTTGGGGTGATATGCAGTGGCATTTGACCTCCAAACATGGTGTGCATTATGGCATGCAAAGAGTTACATTTTGGTCTCATCTGACCAGACTATATTCTCTCAGTATCTCACAGGCTTGTCTATATGTTGTGCAGTAAACTTTAAATGAGCTTCAACATGCTTTTTCTTCAACAATGGAGTCTTACGTAGTGAGTGTGCATACAGGGCATGGTGATTGAGTGCATTACTTATTGTTTTCTTTTAAACAATTCTACCTGCTAATTCCAGGTCTTTCTGAAGCTCTCCACAAGTGTCCCTTGGCTCTTGGACAACTATTATGATAATTCTTTTCACTCCTCTATCAGAAATCTTGCGAGGAGCACCTGGTTGTGGTCAGTTTATGGTGAAATTATGTTCTTTCCACTTCCAGATTGTGACCCCAACAGTGCTCACTGGAACATCCAGAAGTTTAGAAATCCTACTGTAAGCAATGCCATCAGTATGTTTTGCAACAATAAGGTTGCAAAGGTCCTGAGAGAGCTCTTTGCTTTTACCCATAATAAGATGTTTCTTGTGTGACACCTTGGTAATGAGACACCTTTTTATAGGCCATCAGTTGAGACTGAACCAGCTGATATTAATTTGCACTGACAAGGGGCAGGATTGATTTCTAATTACTGATAGATTTCAGCTGGTGTCTTGGCTTTCCATGCCTTTTCACACCTCCCTTTCTTCATGTGTTCAATACTTTTTCACTGTATCATTCAATTTTAATACACATAACTTAATTTCTGAACTTATTTGTTTTAGTTTCTTTGTATGGATGGATTGTATGGTTTGTTACCAACATGTGGTGAAAATTGCATGTCAATAGCACGCTTAGAAATATATTTACCTAGAAAAATGGTGACATGTTCAATACTTATTTTACCTGCTGTGTGTGTATGTGTATATATATATATATATATATATATATATATATATATATATATATATATATTATAGAGGCGTACAGCACAGTAATAATATCACTTGCCCTTTTAAATTGGTGACCCACACCATGCAGTGAAAATGTTCAGGTCCAATCTTCCAAATTATACAACTCATTAGATACAAAAGGGGTGTAGCCACTTATTAACCCCCTTTACATAAAGCAAATTCTTGCTTATAAAATGGGGATTCTTAGTTCGCATATAGTACATGTATATATTGTTGGCAGTTAGTTATGTTTAAAGGGGTTTTAAACCCTTGTGCTTTTTTCACCTTGATGCATTAAGGTGAATAAACTTCTGTCACTGAGCAGCCAACCAGCCCCCCCCCCCCTCCCGTTTTACTCACCTGAGGCCGTTCGTTTCCACTACGGAGACACGCAAACCCTCTCTGGCCAGGGTCTTGGCTCTTGATTGGATAGATTGATAACAGCGCAGCCATTGGCTCCCGCTGATGGCAATCAAATCCAATGACACGGGGGAAGGGCCGAGTCCGGTATTCTGTGTCTGTGGATGCGCCCTCACACTGTAACCCCCAAGGAGTGCGCTTCTCCTAGGGGGTTTTCCGATGCGAGGAGGAGCCGCGAGCGCAGTTGGGGGACCCCAGAAGAGGACAATTGGGGCCACTCTGTGCAAAACGATATGCACAGTGCAGTGGAGGTTAGTATGATATGTTTGTTATTTAGAAAAAAAAAAAAAAAAAAGAGGGTTTACAGCCCCTTTAAGGCCCCTTTCACACGATCGGGTCCGCCTGTCCGTTTTTCAGGCAGGACCGGATCGGGCCATCCATTGTCCCCTATCCGCTGACACCCACCTGGCATCCGATCCGACAAAATCCGCTGAAAACAGATGTATGGCGATACGTTTGTCATCCAGCCAGCAGGTCGGAACGGATGGCAACAGGCATGCAGTCTGTTTCCATCCAACCGTCCCATAGAGGGGAGCGGACTTTGTGCTTGTCCGCTCTGCATAGCGGAGCGGACATGACCAATCATGTGCCTGCTCAGCGGGGATCAGCGGAGAGATCGCCCGCTGAGCAGGCACATTCCGTTTGGACGGATCTTCCCCATGTGAAAGGGGCCTAAAACTGAATTTTCTAAACTCTGTATTATTTTTTGGTAAAATATTGATTTTTGTCTTCTGTTTTCAATGTGAAGAAAGTTGTAGCTTTAAACACTGATGTACTGCAATTCCTTCATTCATCTGTGAAAGTCTAGATAGGTGATGCGAGTCCTTCCAGGAGAATGCACCAAAATGGTAAGCTGCATTTACTGTATAGAGGTAGACTTTCATTTAATAATATACTTGAAGTTGCAGTGTTTTGATTCTTTTTATTTTTTTTATTTTTTAGAAACCATAGCAACCAATCAGAGATTTTTCAGAAGTTTATGAAGAAATGTGCAATGTCAATCAGTGAATTGCCAATGCCAGTCAGGAAACTTTAAAGTATATGTAAATCTGATTACTGAAATCTCATATAACCTTTAATAATGTCAGTCCTTCAAAAGTCATCTTTAATATTTTTAAATCTGCAGTTTTCATTAAAATAATACCCTGAGAGCCTGCCATGAAGGTCATTATTTAGACACTTCCTGTTATGGGGTGATGGTGCCTGTCTCTCAGTCCTGGCCTGCCTTGTTACTTTATCATTTGGGCTTCCAATGAAGACTGCAAGTGACCATATTAACACACATTACACAGGCATCATCTGCTGTCAGGAGACCCTGAGAAATACCATGCAAATTGTTTTCAAAATGCTCCATTTGTTATAATGAAATAATACATTACCTGTTTAGAGATAAATATTGGTAAGACACCATCTTCATTATATGTTTTGAATTATCCACGGCAGATAAATAAGAGAGTAAAGTAGGGTACACACTATAAGAAAATCAGAAGAATAATTCTGTACGAGGCCTGATTGTTCGATTTTCGTATAGTGTGTACACAACTTTCAACATTCGGTTCAGACTTTACAATTCAGAATTTCCAAAGTGACAAACTCCAAACTTTTTCTCGTACATGAACAGCACGAACGGTTTTTGATTTGTGTGTACGGTTTTCATATGCGAAAAATCAGATACAAAAGACTGGGCATGATCAGAAACAATAAACAACAAAAAGAAAGCCCTTGTCTTGTGAGAATTTTCATACATTAATTCCATCCTCGGTTTCGACTTAAAACGTCAAGGAAAAGCAGATGATGGTTCGCCCTATTTTTATATAGTGTGTACCCACCTTAAAGTAATTGGAAATATGGGCTATTCTTCCACTATGTTTGTTTGCGAGAGGTCACTTTATCAAGATTGCGAGTTTAACTCGTCTTCTATACCCTTTACAAACACTACCGATTTGTCCTAAACATAAAGATGTTACTATTAAAGGCTATGGCTAGTTTTTATGGCACGGGAAGAGACCACAAATATCATTATTTGCTGAAGAACAAAGGTGGTCTTGGTCTTCTGAATATTAGACTTTATAATGTGGCTTGTTTTTTAAGACATGCCATGGACTGGTTACCAATGTCATCAAGATACATACATACTAAGATACGTGATCTGCCTCCAAGTTTGAAAACAAATCTACTTTATAGGAACACCATAATAGCTTGGAGTGAGTTGAGACCAAAACAAGCAATGACCCTAGGATAATCCATCATTTCCACAAGGTAGAGAATATGTGACTTTTCAAACTTGGAAGCAGAATAGACTGCCCACAGCATGTCAATTGTACCACATCAATTCCTTCTGATTGAACTCACAGAATTTAATATTCCAGGGGAACATTATCCCTATTACATTACAGATGGCTCTTTCTTTATTTTGTAAAGTGTGTCCTTATGCAAAACATGCATGTTATTACACTAGTCCATCACTTGTCACAAGGTTAGGTTATATTGTGGCACCTGGTATTTTTCCCAGTTGCAGTAAATGTATACATTTACTCTGTTAATCAGCCTCTCAGCTTTTTCAGCAATCGGATTCTCAATATCTGTGAACTTTGGCAATAATTATGTCTAATGTTACCAGCCTGCAAACACCACAGTGCTAATTAATGTTTGGCTGTCCCTCAGGCCTTCCATGATCTTGGCACAGCACACTTGTGAGTCAAGGGGTATGCCAGCTTGTCAGCACAGGGGGTGCAGAGTTCCCCGTGCTGTTTTCTTGTTTCCTAAACACATAATTAAGCTATTAAAATCTGTGTCTGGGTTATGTTGCCCTCTCACGCTGAACTGTTTCTTAACCGACTTATACAATTTGGTGTGCCGCAGAATGTAATAACTGTCATTAAAGAGAAGAGATATCATTAGTGGAAAGATGGTGTTTAATTAGAGCCACTCAAAACATAAGTCTATACGCTGCACTGAAGTCTGCCCCAAGCAGTATCTGAGCTCCGGAGAAGAGCAGACCCGACCATGCTGTGTGCAATAGAGATTTGTTTATACGTATTGTGATATTGGGGGTGTTTAGCTCAAGGGATAGATGCATTCATATTGCAGTGAGTCCACGTCACACAGGCGTTTATAGTTAAGGGCCTGGTAGCCCACGTTTATTAAATGGAAAAACAAAACACAAGTCCATTCAGGATTCCCACGCAGGGGTTCAAACTTCATTTAGCACTCAAATGAAAAACATACCAAGCCTCCTGGCTCTCTCAGCAGTTCCTCTGCTTGCTCCCAACAGACTTAGCAATTCTTTCCAGCCCCCTGGACTCACTGACTTCCTTAGTCTCCTCGACTCTCAAGGCTGCCCAGCCTTTCTCAGTCCCTGGGCAAAGAATCCCCCTTACACGGGCTGCAGTCTCCCACAGGGCAGACAGCTTAACGGACACAGGTCTGTCTTCACACAGCAACAGCAATGAAAGCTGCTCACCCTCCACCTTCCTCCACTCACTACTCTCACCAGCCCCTCCTTATATGCACCTGGGCACACACCCTGCTGGCTGTCCACAACACCCGGACACAGGGTTGGAGATCCCGTCCCACCCAAGATTCTGAGGGATCTCCAAACTACAGAGCCCCATCAGGAAATAGCAAGATCCGGAGAAAGCTGCCAGAGCAGTTTTCTCTGTTTCAAACCTACGCTCTGTAGCTCTGCAGTCCGCCGATATGCAGACTCTGTGTCCATTTTAACCCCATTTTCCCAGAGACAGGGACTCTCACTATTACATAATCCCCCCTTTTGTTTCGATCCGGTGGGAGGAACACCAGCACCCATCATCATGGTTGGGACACCTCTGTGCCGGGTGTCAGCCACATAAGCCCAACGCTTTTTCTGGGTGCTCTTCCAAGCAAGTCCTACCCTGAATCTCCCTAGGGTCCCTCTTCTATTGGGGTTCCTGGGCTTTTTTATTATTTTCTTGGGGGAACTCTGCCCTCCCTGATCCTTTCTTTCAACTTGCGGATATCAGTTTTACCCTTGACCATAGGTTCAAAATTGTTTCTCTGGTTACTCACAGTAACCAAATCATTGTTAACAGCACCAATCATTAACAGATCACAAATTTTGAAATCACAACTTTCGATACCATCCGTGCTTTTTTCAGTGTTTGTTAGGACCAGTCCTGAAGAGGGACCACACACAGGCGAGTGACTACAGTCTACGAGACCATCGCCCAGCTCCACTTCACCTGTTGTCCAACACTTCATGGGCGTCTGTCCTAACAGATGACACTCATCCAAGCACAACCCATTCCTAACTGCGATAATGCTGACTGGTGTACCCTTTACATTGTTACAGCAACCAATACCTTCAGCACTTTCTCCCACAGTGTCTCCGGGTACCTTAAATTGTACCACTTTATGAGTGACAGAAAGCATCTCCTCTACTGCCGTGTCTATTCTGAGCCCTTCCTTTTCATGAGGTCTAGCAGGTGAGACAGCATCTACGCCCACTACTGACCACTGCTCAGCCACACGTCAGACGACACCAGCAGAAATCTTCCCAGTCACCACACTAGGCAAGAGACCTGTGATGTCTCCAACAGTTCCCCCTGAGCGTCTTCCATAGCAATCAATAACTGAAAGTATCCTCACAGGGAATTTGGAGATCCTGTGCCAAACGGTTAATAAACATTGGTCCCACCTAGGGTTGTCCCGATACCACTTTTTTAGGCCGAGTACAAGTACCGATACTTTTTTTCAAGTACTCGCCGATACCGATACTTTTTTTTTAATGTCACGTGACAGTGCTTTGTTTTTTTTTTCCTTTTTTTTAGGGGGGGGGAGGGGGTGAACGGTGTCTGTGTGTTTTTTTTTTTTATTATTTACATTTATTATTTTTTACAATAATATTTTTTTTTATTCTTTATTGCAATATGTGTTTTTTTTTTTTTTTAATCAGCCTTGTTGGGGGGCTTTGGTGAGATATCAGGAGACAGAAAGAGACCGAGGATAGAGATTCCCCAGTCCCTTTCTCTGCAGCCTCAGCGGCTCCTCTCCATTCATAAAACTGAGACATCGTAATCACAGGAGATTACAATGTTTCAGTTATGTGAATGGACAGAGTCAGCTGACTCTGTCCATTCACACATGCAGAGAGGGACAGCACAACGGAGGGGGACAGCAGAACAGAGGGGGACAGAGGAAGAGAGAGGGATAGCGGAATGGAGGGGGACAGAGAAGGAGAGGGGGACAGTGGAACGGAGGGGGACAGTGGAACGGAGGGGGACAGTGGAACGGAGGGGGACAGCGGAACGGAGGGGGACGCGGAACGGGGGGGGGGGGGGGCAACGGAGGGGGACAGAGGAACGGAGGGGGCGTGAAGGATGAGGTGACAGTCAGCGGTGATCGCATGTGGGGGAGTTACAAGCACCGATCACCGCTGTATGTCACTAAAGCAGCTGAAAGCCGCGGGGGGAGAAGCTTGTAACTCCCCCATGCACCGATCACCGCTGACTGTACAGGTATCGGCGGAAGCATCGGGAGCATTTGCCCGAGTACAAGTACCTGGGCAAATGCTCGGTATCGGTGCCGATACTAATACTATTATCGGTATCGGGACAACCCTAGTCCCACCAATTCCACTCTTGTTCAAGGTTTCCCAGCACCACCTGTACCACCTGGCTCCACCCATTGGTACTACGCAGCACCACCTGGTCCGACCACAGTTGAGACACCTAAGTGTACAGGGAGTGTGTTTTTACCAACTCCAGCATTTCAAGTAAAGTTTCCGTCATTTCTATACATTCCATATCTAAAGGTGTGACCTCTCTTCTCTTGTCTGAAACATGGAGGGGCTCATCCACTGTAGTTTGAGAGGTTTAGACCTTTGAAGAGACCTCCACTTCCTAATGCCGCATACACACGACCGGTTTGCCCGTCAGAATAAACTCCAAAGGTTTCTCCGACAGAACTCCGATGGAATTCTATTCCAGTGGTCTTGCCTACACACGGTCAATCCAAAGTCCGACCGTCCAGAACGCGGTGAAGTACAGCACATATGACGGGACTAGAAAAAGGTCGTTCAATAGCCAGTAGCCAATAGCTTACGTCTCTTACTTGCTTCAGAGCATGCGTCGTTTTTGGTCCGTCGGAACAGCATACAGATGAGCGGTTTTTCCAATAGGAACTGGTTCCAGCGGATAGTTTTAAAACATGTTCTATTTCTAGGTCCGTCAGAATTTTCAAAAGAAAAAGTCTGATGAGGCCCACACACAATCGGAATATCTGATGAAACAATTCTGTTGGACTTTTCTGGCGGAAAGTCCGACCGTGTGTACGTATCATTAGAGGTACCCATCTCCACAGCCTGTTGCTCCCCTGGAGCACTGTCAAACGCAAGTTTCCTCTTCCCCTCTAACTCAGCAACATTGAGCCTCTGCAGGTCAGCATTTGTCACATTGTCACCTTGACACCTGAGTTGTTGGGCTGTGAACAACACGTCTGCCATGCCAGAGCCCTGTGCTGTTCCTTCAGACTGAAGGGCCTCAACCTTTGAAGGGGCTAACGTGTCCTTGAGCACCAGCCGTTCTGCGATCCACCTGTCTGGCATAGCAGTTGTTGTGTCCACCCCTTTGTTGCTTAAAGCAGCCTTGTCCAGCATGACTAGCAATTATTTGGCCCAATTGTCCCAGTCCATTGTGGTTCCCTCATGGGCGCTCCACAGCGTTGCATCACCTGCTGTAGAAAGCCGCACAGGAACCTGGAATTCATTAGCCAAAACAGCACATTTGTCACTTCTTTGCATATCAAATTGGAATAACACATCATCCATAAAGGCAATACCCAATTTTGAAAAGCCTCCTCTGGTGGTGCTACTGACACATCAAACTGTGTACTTTCAGCTTTAGCAGGCTGAATTAACCCATTGCCAGCTGGGTTACACTTAGGGTCATGAAGCTGCGCCCACACACTCTCACTACATGGTGCAGTCCCCCTTTGTTCCACCAGAGTAGCACCACAGCCATCCTGGACAGCTTCTGGCTCCAACCCATTTAGACCCCATGAAACTCCCATGGACAATCCAGAAATACATTTTTCAATGTAATTACCATCAATAACATTATATTAACCAACAGTAACACTTTTGTCGGCATGACCAACAGAATTCTCATTACCTGTAAACATACCTGTAGCTTTTGTGGGTTGTCTCTGTTACCCACCACAGCCCGTGAGCTGCTCCTCACAGCACCCTCTATCTTTAAAGGGGAACCCTTTCCTCCTTGGGCAGCTCCATAGCTGATCTGGGAAACTCTCAGCTCTGTCACTGAGAGCTCCTTGGAAGTTTCCCTGGGCAACTCTGCAGCACCTATTACTAGGGAACATGGCACAAGGACAGGTTTGGTCACCCCTAGTTCAACTTTCCCAGCACTCTGCTGGAATATAGCAGGCACACACAGAGTCCCCATGTCCGTTTAAGTCTTTACTCTTGCTGTCAGCTGGGTTTTTATCCTGTGCCTCCCCATTGCTCAGGGTAGTACATCGCAGCAAGTCTATGTCAATTAGTACTATGTATCTCCCCGCTGGACATACTCCTAGCTCACTGGGTTCAGTTCCATTAACTGAAATAGTCTTACCAGTTCCTGCAGCTGGTGTCATAGCCTTCACTTGAGTACGCTGTCTCACAGGTCTGGTGTCTTCACATGCTGTCTCCCTCATGTGGTTGTGGAGCAACACTGCAGCCTATACGGACCCACTGATGCCCCCTGCAGGTAACACAAGATCCTTGTTGCTAGGGGTAACCGCAGATTTGTACTCCAAAGCTGGTTGGCTATACCTCATGCAGGATGCAGACTGTTGCGCCCTTCTTTTTGGGCTGACCACATTCTCTAAGCAGCCATGACACAAAACTTTGTGTTTCTCAGACTCTTGGATACTTTGGCCTCCCGGTGACACCTCTCTGACCCTGGAGAATTGCTGGTGGACCATGATACGCTGGATGACTCCTCTAAGAAGGATTTCCTCTATAAACTTGCGGTTATTCACCCTGATCCCAATCCATCAAATGGTACATCGATTGGAACTCCATCAGTAACGGGTTGCAGCAATTCTGCCCACCGGGCCCTAGGCCATTTTCTCCTTACAGCGATTTTTTTCAATTTTTTCCAGGAAATCACCAACCTCCTCTGTAGGTAGCATGGATTGCATGTAATCAGAGGCCCAGATCTTAGCCCCATTGAACCGCACCCCCACTCTTTAATCTGGTTCCGCTTGAACTACTCACTCACGGTCTCATACACCACTGGCCCCTTTTGACTGGCCCTCCCAGGTGGAGACATCTTCTCAGGCCACGCTGAGCTCACTTCCACAGGTACACCACCTGCATTTAACACAGTCCATAAAGTGAACTGTGTAATGATGTTCACCTGGCTGCCACACACAGCTAACAGCAGTTACTGACACCACTCACCAGTGGTGCAGAGACCCGGATTTCACCATCTATATGCCCGCATCCAAGGCACCACTTGTCATATTGGGGGTGTTTAGCTCAAGGGATAGATGCATATTTAGTGCAGTGAGTCCACGTCAGACAGGCGTTTATAGCTAAGGGCCTGGTAGCCCACATTTATTAAATGGAAAAACAAAACAAGTCCATTCAGAATTCCCACACGGGTTCAAACTTCATTTAGCAATGAAAAACATACAGCTCTCGCGTCAGCAGTTCCTCTGCTTGCTCCCAACAGACTTAGCAATTCTTTCCAGCCCCCTGGACTCACTGGCTTCTTTAGTCTCCTTGACTCTCAAGGCTGGCCAGCCTTTCCCAGTCCCTGGGCAAAGAATCCCCCTTACACGGGCTGCAGTCTCCCACAGGGGAGACAGCTTTCCAGACACAGGTCTGTCTTCACACAGCAACAGCAATGCAAGCTGCTCACTCTCCACCTTCCTCCACTTACTGCTCTCACCAGCCCCTCATTATATGCACCTGGGCACACACTCTGCTGGCTGTCCACAACACCCGGACACAGGGTTGGAGATCCCGTCCCACCCAAGACTCTGGGGGATCTCCAAACTACAGAGCCCCATCCAGAATTAGCAAGATCCGGAGAAAGCTGCCAGAGCAGTTTTCTCTGTTTCAAATCTACGCTCTGTAGCTCTGCAGTCCGCCGATATGCAGACTTTGTGTCCATTTTAACCCCATTTTCCCAGAGACAGGGACTCTCACTATTAGAGTATGTTAAAATAAATTGTGCTATCTTGTTATAATTTTCTTTAACTTACTAGTGGAACACCTATTATAATTTATGCTATGTAATGGAAATGAGATAATTGTGCTGCCATGTTGGATGGCGCGCAGTACCATATCATGTGGTCAGGAAAAAGTTGAATTGATGCAAGTTGCCAATGCCAGTTTGTAGAGGTTTTTTAGGCTTTGGTAAAGGAAATACAACCATTCCTGTGTCTCCATTATTCTGGCCAGAATTCACGATTCCAAGGATTCTACAATGTCTGAAGTATTGTGCAGTGGTGTGAGACATTTACATTGTTGTATGCCTCACAATGCATGATGTCCAAGCCTAGCATTATATGGTCTTAGAAGATGGTGGGAACATTTCAGAACTCTATACTTACTAATAACAAGTCTCTACAGTATCAAGACTGAAAGTTGTATGCCAAAATACTTTGTTTAGTGACTAATCTGTATTAATCTGAGCTATCCGTATTAATCAGGGGCCCTCAAAGGGCCAGTTTACTGTCCATCAGCCTGAGATATCATTAGTGGAAAGGGCCAGTTCACTGTCCTACAGCCTGTTTTCGTAGCCGGACTGTGGTCAGAAGGAGTTTAAAAATGCCCCAGTAAACCTCAGTGGGAGTTAAAAATGCCCCAGTAAACCTCAGTGGGAGTTAAAAATGCCCCAGTAAACCTCAGTGGGAGTTAAAAATGCCCCAGTAAACCCCAGTGGGAGTTAAAAATGCCCCAGTAAACCTCAGTGGCAGTTAAAAATGCCCTAGTAAACCTCAATGGTAGTAGAAAATGCCCCAGTAAACCTCAGTGGGAGTTAAAAATGCCCCAGTAAACTTCAGTAGGAGTTAAAAATGCCCTAGTGAACCTTAGTGGTAGTAAAAAATGTCCCAGCATCACTGGTCAGTGGGGGTAATAAATGCCCCTGCATCATTGGTCAGTGGGAGTAATGAATGCCCCTGCATCACTGGTCAGTAGGAGTAATGAATGCCCCTGCATCACTGGTCAGTGGGAGTAATGAATGCCCCTGCATCACTGGTCAGTGGGAGTAATGAATGCCCCTGCATCACTGGTCAGTGGGAGTAATGAATGCCCCTGCATCACTGGTCAGTGGGAGTAATGAATGCCCCTGCATCACTGGTCAGTGGGAGTAATGAATGCCCCTGCATCATTGGTCAGTGGGAGTAATAAATGCCCCTACATCATTAGTTAGTGGGAGTAATACATGTTGCAGCTTCAGAGGTTAGTGGAAAAAAATTGACCTCACATCATTGGGAGTAATCTATCCCCATGCATCAGTGGAAGTAACAAATGTCCCAGCGTCAGTGGTCAGTAAAATTAGTAACTGCCATGCATTAATGACTCCTCCTGACCTGTAACGTTATTATTCAATTTTACAATGTATTGGGAGATCATACTTCCAATTGTCTGAAATACCTGCTTCTTATTGTTGGGCCAAGGAAACCTGAGAAATGTATGTAAAAATATCTGTAAAGGCATTTACTGTACCTTGTTCTTGAGAAGGAGATTAGAATTCATGTTAAATGCGCTTTGGCCTTACAACTATAGGAAATTTAATTAACAACCCTTTAGGCAAAACCATACTCCTAATCTATTTCCAGTTATACATGTTTACTTTTATTGGATTGGTTGAATTCAATCAAAGTCAAATCTTCTGTTGGCTAAATGGCAGCTTTTAAAAATACCTATCACTGTACTGGAAGCTGGTAACAAAACTCGCTGAATTCTCAATACAAAAGTCTTTTTTCTCCCTGTCTGGTCTAGACATACGAGTCATCTGTGAGGGAAACTGACAAGTGGATGTTACGCTCTATTGATTATCAAGTTCTGTTTTGCCCTCTTCCTCCTTGTAAAACCATTTTGGCATACATTTTGAAACATTTTAGCAAGCTATAGGAGCGACTGTATTTCTAGAGCATAAATGGGAAGGCATCTGAAATTCATTTTGCAGAAATAGTTTCAATAAATGTGTACATAGAGGAAGATTTTAAAATTGTTAAAGATTATTTAAAGCCACGTGTTTAAAAAAATAAATAAAAAAAAGAAGATCCACAACAGAGACCTGGGAGAAATGAATTGAAGAGGTTCTGAAGATTCAGCCGCAGTTTTAGCAGATGCAACTGGTAGGGGGTTATGGGTGCTGCTAGACAGATTTAGCCAATGAACGGACTGAAGGTTGGGACAGCCAGCAGACAGGAATCAAAAACCAGAAGACAGGTTTAATAAATTGTTAGCTTAGTTACATTAAGGTACAAATGGATGGATTGCTCAGAAAAGGTCCATGGGTTTAAGGGCAACCTCTGCTCAGGTACTGCTTGAGTGCCTAGATCAGTGTTTCTCAACCATGGTTTTGTGGAACCCCAGGGTACCTCCTGAGCTTGCTAGAGGGCCTTCATCAATAAGCAATTTCTTCTCTCAGATAAAGACACCAATATTTTTAACTATCTGGTGACATTTTCCCCGATAACCACAAATGTAAGGAGCATTCTTTCAAGTGATCATCATGCTAATGAAATATTAGCTGTAGCTATAGTAATTGTTAACAGCGGTCAGCTGAGACCAGAATGTTATTTCTAGGGTTCCTCCATGATAAAAAGGTTGTGAGAGGCTTCCTAGATGATGGCATGGACACAATGGAGCAAACCTGTGCAGCAATGCATTATTTCTATAAGAGAGCATACCTGGACCATAAAAAGAACCTGCTGAAGGAGATGAAATCCCAGGTATGGTTCTCCTGCTTTAGAGCTCCTTGCAATGTAAACCAAGCAGTGTTTCCATTAGAGAGTCCCCTTACAGTTGGGGTCGGCAACCCCTCGATTGCGAACTACCTGTCAGTCGCGGGAAGTCAACAGGTAGATCATAATCAGTGCTGTGACTAGCCATTCCTCCAGCCTCTGCCACTCTTCTTTTTAGTAGCAGAGCCGAGTGAGAGAAAAAACAGTGCTGGATGGAGGGCAGAAGCACGGCAATTGCTTTAGTTAACTTTGCAGTTAAACAGCAAGTGATTGGTTGCTAGGCAGTCCTAACAACCAGTCATCTGCTTGTTAACATGAAAAGTTAGCTCTGGAAGTTCCCGCTCGCACCCTCCTCCATTCAGCATTGTGCTGCCTCTCACTTCCCTCTGCTGCACAGCCGCTGTAAGGTAGGAGAGAGCTACTTACACATGGCTGTGTGTTGTGAACACAGAGGAAACAGGATACTACTGTGGTGCTATGCAGGGGGTTGCAGAAAAAACTGCTATGGGGGGGATGCAGAGGACATTACTATGGGGGGGGGTACAGATGACACTGATATGGGAGGGGACTACTGTGGGGGATGACGACAGAGCACACTGCTATGGGGGCAGAGGGCACTACAGAAGGGTGGGGTAGGGGACACTACTGTGGGGGGGATGCAGAGAACAGTGCCGGGCAGGGGACACTACTGAGGGGGGAGGATGGAAGAGGACATTGCTATTTGGGGGGGCAAAGAACACTGCTTTGGGGGGCTTTAGGACACTAGTGTGGGGGGGGGGCAGAGAACACTACCATCTGTGTGTGGGTAGGCTACTGTGTATGTGTGTGTGTGTGGGGGGGGGGGGCAGGGGACACTACCATGTGTGTGTGGGGGGGGTAGGCTACTGTGTGGGAGGGGGTCAGGGGAAACTACCGTGTGTTTGTGTGTGTGTGGGGGCAGAGAACACTACAGTGGGGGGGGCATAGTTTATTACTGGGGGGGATGATGTGAAAGAAGGGGGTGATTTGAAGCAGGGCAGTAGACACTTCTGTGACACACTGTGTTTTCATCGGGGGCTTTATTTTATTATTTTTAAAGAGCGACAACGATGCACAGCAACAACCCAACCCCCTGGGGATCTTTGATTTTCCCCATGCCATCCAGGTAGATCTCTGAAAGATTGCCTACCCCCGACTTACAGCATTGGGCCTGGACCCAAACATTGAGTGAGATCTAAAGTCTTGATGCACTTTCACTGTAAAGTGAGAAATTCCTTTTAAACTTTTGGTTTGCCATAAGTCAGTTAGGGGTCCTTTTATGAAACTGAGATCAGCGGCGATCCCGAGTCTCACCGCTGATCTCAGCTCATTACCAGTTTATGAAACTGAGATAATCAGCGGAGAACATGTTCTCCGCTGATTATCTCAGCACAGTGAGAATTTGTAACTGACTTCACAGAAACGGCCAGTTTATGAAGGTGCGATCTCCGCACCTCACTGGCGATCTGTGGCAGAATTCTCACTTTCTGATTCACCATTTCAGAAGTGGAGAATCAGAGTGAGAAGCCTGAAACTGGCTGATATTCTGTAGAAAAAAAAAAGTCTTTTGACTTCTTTCTTTCACCAAACAGTCAGAGCACACCTTCCCCACCATTACACACCCCAAAACCAGCAGGATAGGAATTTATAGTGTGTGTGTGTGTATATATATATATATATATATATATATATATATATATATATATATATATATATATATATATATATATATATATATATATATATATATATATATATATACACATATGTATATATATATACACATATGTATATATATATATATATATATGTGTGTGTGTGTGTGTGTATATATATATATATATATATACATACACATATATATATATATATAGCTATATATAATATAGCTACATATATATATATATATATTTTTTTTTTAGATGTTCACGTCTCTGGCTGGGTTCACACTTGTGCGATGCGTGAACCAGCGTGATTCCTGTGCGGGTTTTCACATCGCACCTACATTGACATCTGCGCACCACTGCGGGTGTCAATGTAAAGTTAATGACACCCCCAGATCATTTCACAGATCGCAGTGCGAACTATGTAATGGTGCAGGAATCGGATCCGATTCCAGTGCGGACCAAATAAAGGGTCCTGTACCATTTTGGTGCAAATGCAATATGATTTAGGGCCAGTTCCCACTGCTGCGGTGTCCGAGATCGGATGTGATTCGCACCGCAGTGCAAAATCACATCCGATCTCTGTGCGATGCGATTTCAGCCATACAGATAGTATTGCTAAATTTGCATTGCCCTCGGACCATACTCTTACAGGACCCTTTTTTTGGTCCACAGCAGAATCGGATCGCATGGGTGTTCACACCCATGCGATTCGATTACTGTCCGAGTTTGCAGATCGCACTGCGATATGCGAACTGATTTGGGGGTGTTGTTAACTTTTAGGCCCAGTTCACACTTGTGCGATGCCGGACATCGCACAGGCATCGCATGTTATTCGCAGCACACTGCCATTCACATTACATGCGATGTCTGTGCGGTGCGATATCAGCTGTACAGATAGTATGGCTGATATCGCACCGCATTCGGTGCAAACACGCACAGGACCCTTTTTTCTGTTCGGACCAGAATCGGATCGCATGTGTGTTCACACATATGCGATCCGATTCATGTCCGAACTGTCAGTTCACAGTGCGATATGCAAGCTGATCTGGGGGTGTCGTTAACAATGTATTGACACTCCCCAGCGATTCGCATATGGCAGTGTGAACTGACATGCGAGTCGGTGCGATGCGGGAACCCGCAGTGGATTCGCAGTGTTCTCGCATCGCACCAGTTTATCAATTTTTATGTTTATCTATAATGAAATATATTTTATTTTAATTTATTAATAAATATTTATACTTGTATACTTTATTAAAATTATTTTTTTAATGATTATAAATGTATTTTGCATTTATATGAATGGTGTATAGCTGCATTACATATGTGCATTACATTCATTTACTATACACCATTCACATTTAAATAGGGACATGTATGATCTTTAAATATTGATAAAAACAATGTTTTTTTTATAATTAGGTTAATGTATATTGTGTAGGGGGAATTTATCTTTATTATTTTATTAATATGTTGGGGAATAATGTGTGCTGATTTGTGTTAAACTTTTGTATTTTATGGTTCCTCATACTGTAATCCCGCTATATCACACGAGATTATAGTGAGAGGAGCCATTCTCAGGAGTTCCCGGCGTTTGTAGATCGCTCCTCAACTCAACATGAGAAGCGATCTACACACTTTCATAAACAGGCACTCAGAGGAGAGCGATCTCTGAGAATGCCTGAGAACTGAAAAGCGGTATTTTACCGCACTTTCATAAAAGGACACCTTAATTTGATATTGTGGCTCTGTAAAGCAACTTTGGTGAAAGAACAATTTAGGTAATTTTTTCTAAAACATTAAACCTGGAAAACACTGCTTATAACACTGAGGTATTGCCCTGCCTTAATTTACAAAGCTTTTCTTGTTTTTTTTCACTCATTTATCTTGATTTCTTTTCTATTTTTCCCTTTTAAGCAGTTTGCAGTAAAACCAAAAACTCATTATTTTAATTACATGCGGTCGCCCCATGCTAATGAAGTTTGCAAGTTGCTAATGTGGGTTTCTGACTCCCTCCCCCGTTAATTAAACTTGCTCCGCTCTGTGAAAGCAGGAGGTCCCAGCCAGCAGTGCATTACCCTGCCTGGAGCCTGGACCCAGTATGTGTGTGCCTAGCACGCCAACTTAACTCCTTCTGTGCCAAAGGAGTACATAACGCTTTACTTCTTTGGCATGGAGGCCTAATTGTTGTGTGTTGAGCTTGCTTGGCTCACAGCCTGATTGCTTTGGTTTGTTCTTGTCTGATTAATTAAAGCACTCTAATAAAAGCACTAATACTGGGCATAAATCTGGGAACAACATACATTTATGAAATTTGGCTTATATAAATGCATAAATAATATAAAGCTTTCTGAAATCAGTTACTTTCCAGGAAAGATAAGACAGGTGTGTCTATTTTATTAATCTGTAGATGGTTCATACTTTGGAACTCAGCATGTATGTAATGAACATACTGACTTTGCATATTACTGATGTTAGATAAGACTGAGCCTGTTAGCTATGTATCACCACTAACATCACATTTAATGTCAGGTCTCTTTTAACATTTGGAGCCAGCTTTATTACCTTAGAACCCTGTAGATTTTTAAAGTAGGTCTACAGGTTGAAGGTTTTTACCTTTATGCATTCTATGCATGAAGGTAAAAAAATCCCTTTGTGTGCAGCTCCCCCCCCCCCCTTATATTTACCCGAACCCTATCTTGATTCAGCGATCTACATGAGAGTTCAGGCATGGTCACTAGATCCATTGGCTCCCACTGCTGTCAATCACACCGGCCAGCCAGTTACGAAGACACAGAAGAGCAATATTGTTGTCTTTCAAAACAGCACCTTCTATTCCACTTATAGACTTTCAAAACCCCAGAATATGACTGTCCAGCAACTCTGAAACCCTTTAATTTCAGAACCCCCAAAAAAACTTTAATTCCAGAACCCAAAATTTAAGACCTGTAAATATAATTACAATGCCCAAACTTAAAATCCATTGTAGGTACCCTCAAAACCCACAGCAGAGACTCACAGCTGGATCATTGTAAAAATTGAACAAAACTGCAAAAAGATGATTAGTCTGGTCCTCCCGGAACATGTTCAGTCCACCTACCCAAGAGAAAAAAGTCCTGTTTGGCCCAGTATTTGCGGCAATACCAGGTTGTACAACCTCCCAGACTCAGAGCATTGCCAAAATGAATCATTCTCTTTGGTGTACTTGGCCCTCCTGACCCAAATCAGTAGTTCAAAGAAATGGATACTTTCAGCCACCATTCTAACAGTAGAGCGCTTGAAGCAGCACGTAACAAACACTTGTGCAGATTTGATTTTAGAGTCCGATCTCTTTTTTTTCAGATTGGTTCCCCAGCTTAAAATGTGCACTGTATGTAGTGTTATAGCCACCATCGCTGGCTCTTTACCCAAAACCTACTAGCACATACCTCAACAATACACAAAAGTTTTTTTTTTACAAAATGATAAATGTATTACAGCTCAGAGTGAACATACAGACATTTACTTTCATTAATATACCTTTCACTTGACACATCATAGCTCATAGGTAATAAGCTGTAAAGGTGCCCTTACCCCAGTAAATCTGGGTGGCCATATCTGAAATAGATTTTTGCTATAAACTTTATGGCAAGATCTGAAGGGTTGTAATGGTTTCATTTCTAGTGCCGCTTATAAATAATAGTGGAACAACAAAAGGGGTTTTTCTATGTCCTTATACCCTGCAGATGAAAGATGAAATATGAAAAATCTTTCTGTGCTTCGTAAAACATACTTATTACTGGAAGTTTATTTGTGGTTGTTGGAAGGGAGTGCAGGGGATGTTGATAGGAATCGGAAGACTCCTTGCTCTAGTTCTGACATCCATGAGGTTTAAACTAGTCTTTCTCAACCAAGGTTCCTTGGAAGTCTAGGGTTCCTCCAAAGGCTGCTAGGGGTTAATTCAGAAATGAGCAATTTCTGCCTCTCTGATTAGCTACCACTAACACCATTGATATGTTCAGCTGTCTATTAGAGGGACATTCTTGTCATTGACCACCAGTGTACTGTGGGCTCTTCACTGACTACCAGTGTAAGGGGAACGTCTCCCAGTGACCATCAATGTAAGGGAGAAGTTTCCCACGGACCACCATTTTTATGGAGCACTACAATTTATACTGTTAGGGCTCATTTACATTTTCAGCAGCCCTTGCCATCCCTCTAAATGGTAACCCATGGTGGACCACTTTGGAGCAGTTGACAGGCAACTGGGAGGCAATATGGCCCCTCATTACCACCTTGCTTAACCCTCAAAAGGTCACACCCGCAAGTACTACACACGGTTGTGATGGGGGCCCACTTTAGCAAGCTTTGTTTTAAAGTCCCATTCAGCTCCAGTTTGTAAATGCTGAACACAGATCCTAGTGGGAATACTGATTGCCACTTTAAGCAACCTGCTAGCAGGCTTTCAATAAGCTTCAAGAAATGCTGAAGCCTGCTAGCAGCTTGCTTAAAGTGGCAAGCAACATTAGGATCTGTGTTCAGCCTTTACATACTGGAACTGAATGGTACTTTAAAAGCTTTAACAAAGCTTGCTGAAAGCTTTGCAAATGCTTTGTCAAGTTTGCTGTTCACACTGCTCTTATACACAGCAAAGCTTGTGTAAAACAGGCTGAAGGCTGCAGCTGCTGACCCCTCCTAATAGAATATAATATATAATGTAATATAGAATATTACATGATAGAATGTAATATATAATGTAATGTTACTTTGAATCACTGACCCTGCATAATTATGTAATACAGAACTACCTGATCATAGTTTTTTCAAAGCATTAAAGCTAGTGAGTCAGTGTAATAAAACATAGACCTGCATGTTTTCTAGATACTATAGACATAAGTCCAGACTGGGAAATAATCCTTATATCTATGAATTACATATGTTAAATTTAAGGCAGCCCATTTAAAATTCCAGTGCACCCCAGCATGCTTAAAACCTTACATGACTATTGTTTTTAATGCACTGTATTTCTATGTGTTGCTTTGCATGGCAACTCACTACAACACAGGTGTTTTGCCTTAATTTGTTGGTGTGCCATTCAAAACGAATGTCACCACAACATGTTATGTGCAGTGCCACAACACAAAAGTGTGAATCCAGCTACATTTTTTTTTTTTTTTAAAGGTGTTTATTTCAGTTTATATATAGAAGTGTCATTGAATACATTTGAATAATGTATGTAGCATTTTTACTTAACATAACACAACATACAAAGCAGTAACTATTCATACTTATCCCTTCTCACCGCAACATCAATATAATTTAGTGCATCATTTAGGAGTATTAGACCTTTGCTCTGTCCAAGGGTCCCATATTTTACTAATCCTACGCCTGGCTTAGATAGGTTTATATTTAGGTCGGGCATTATTCACTGGTTTGACCATATTTATGGTTGGTGGATCACTTTAGCAAAATTGCTCTCCTTGAATAAAAACCTATAAATATAATGCCAGTCATTCAATTGGTAATGGGTACTTCTCAGAATTCCTTTTTTTTTAAAATTGTTTTCCATAATAAATTTTATTGTGGAAAGAATATTTTTCAATGTAACAAAAGACATTACAGCAATGTGGAGTTACAAAAAGAACAAATGTGAACATAAAATCAAGGAAATAAATAAATAAAGGGGAAAAAAAAAACTTGTCACAGGACCACTGTTCCCCGCACAAATGACACAGGTTTCAAAACTAAAGTTGGAAGAAGGCTCTATATGACAAGTCTGTTAATCATATAAATAACTAAATTGTTAGAGTTCAGTAAGCGAGACCATCATAAAGGAGAACACATAAAAAACGATGGAACCCATTACCCAAAAATACTGTACATGGTAGGTTAACGAAGACTGGGTACAGGGGGCACTACATTTTGTTATAACGTATCAAGAAAATTGAACACTTTTGTCTTTCCCTCATCACGAATGGTTTCTTAGTTTTGCCTTAGCATGACTGGTAATTGCCACAGCTTGCAGCTGATTTAGGTTTTTAAGCCTATATAACTGTGGGAAATCTATGTTAGAACACTAAAACAACCTTATGTGTCTGCTTATGGTCATCTTACCCAATGGGAACACAACAGGTAAGTGAGGGAGTAATTTACGTTTCTAGCACTTCTCTAGCACTTTCCTATTGAACAATTTAATTACACAAATTATCCATCTCTACACATGCTACAACAGCTGCCGAGCTGCATCCAAATCTGCTTCTCACAAGGGCCTCTTCTACAAAGTTGGAGAGGAAATAGTTGAATTCCCTGGGTAGAAAATGGAGTGATCAGCTCTGTAGAATATTTAACCGTGTAATTGTCTGCAGTGTTTGAGTTACGAGTGTCTTATTTGCCAACCTATGAAAACGTAACAAAATCATCCCCAGGATCATAGAAGTTCCAGGGGGTTCTTTTTCATGTTCTATTGAGGCCTCAGGGTCTCGAACTATGAAAACACCAGGAATCCTAGGTGTAGAAAAAAACAAACAAACCTGAATACAATTATTAAAGCCTGTATTAGTTTCGATCAGAACGCAGTGGCTTAATATTGGACATTAATCACTGTTGGCTGAGAGTAGCTGGCCGTGAGTGAGCCCCGGCTCCATACCTCGCTGGTGTCACACAGAGGCTTCCTAATGCTTCATTTAAAAGCTCTCTTCTCTAATTCATCAAAGGCCGGCAGATTCGCTCTGGAGACAGCAGGCAAATTACTTCTGCTTCAGTTCCGCTAACCTTGGCCACACCAAAGGACCATTGCTGGTTGGGGCCTGCTTTAGCTGTGAAGGTTATAGCAATAATACAGGGCATAATTAGACCTTATGCTTAATCTATATTTATTTTAAGATATTTTCATTTGTTTTCACTTGTTTAATTAGACAGTGCTAAAAAAAAAAAAAATACAGTAAACCTTAGTGAGAACGGGTTTTTAGTCAATTTTATTTTCACTTTTTACCTGTACAAATTTAAAAACAATTTTTTTTATTCTTTATTATTGCTTTTATTTTACAGCAAGATGTATTCATGACACTCTGCAAAACATGCTGGTCTTTCTAATAAGAAAGCCCAGCATTCGCTTTATACCTTCTGCAAGACTGTGTCAATCAACTACTTAAAATGTATTTACTCCCAAAATAAAAAAACAAGCAATGTAATAGAAAGCTTTGCAGTTGAAAGAGAAGTTCGAGATTTAAAAAAAAATAAATAAACATTTTATACTAACCTAGGTGGATGCAGCACGGATACGATGCTGCATCTGTCCCCTACCGGCCCTGCAGTGAGGACTGAGTGATCAAACACTGCTGATCCCTCAGTTCTCCCCCTCCGCTCTGAGCAGAGAGCCGTGACTGTCAGTCAGCGGCACTCTGCTCTCCCCTGGAGCGCTGGGCTGTGGAGAGGGCAGGAGGGGCTGGCTCAAGGTCTTAGCAGATCGCTGAGAGGCTGAGCCAGGTGCCAGTCCAGGTCCATATGCTCGGAATCTTTCAGCCAGCAGCGGGCTGAAAACAGGTCACAGGAGTGCAGAACTAACTGCACTCTTGTGATCCATATGAGAGGTATGGCCAGAAAATCTTTGGCCATATTTCTCCTTTAACCACTTCAGCTCCGGAAGGTTTTACCCCCTTCCTGACAAGGCCATTTTTTGCGATACGGCACTGCGTTCCTTTAACTGACAATTGTGCGGTCGTGTGACACTGTACCCAACCAAAATGTATGTCTTTTTTCCCTACAAATAGAGCTTTCTTTTGGTGATATTTGATCACCTTTGTGGTTTTTATTTTTTGCACTATAAACAAAAAAAGAGCGACAATTTTGAAAAAAATAAAATTTCTTTATCAACTTAGGTCAATTTGTAGGCGATCAAAAGGTTAAGTGTGCTCCTAGGAAATACTTTCTAACTGTATGGGGGATGGACTGACTGGAGGAAGAGAGACATCTGTGTTCCTGATTAGCATTAACACAAGATCTCTTTCTTCCTCTCTGACAGAACAGCGGTCTGCCTTGTTTACATAGACAAACTGCCGTTCTGTCTCTCCTATGAATGATCGTGGGTGGCTGGCGGCCATTGCGGCTGCCCAACCAACTGAGTGTGTCCAATCACAGCGGGAGCATGGTTCCGGCTGCGCACGCACGTGCCATAGAGCCGATTACAGCAATGACGTACAGGTACGTGATTATGCCCTTAAGGGCTGCCCTGCCGCAGTACATGTACATGGGGTGGTCCTTAAGTGGTTAAAGTGGAACTAAACTCTCCTGTCCTTTACAGCTAAGGAAGCTGCCACCTTAGTCTCTGTTTGATTTGCAGTTGCTATGGCGCTTCTATGGTGATCAGCTACGGCAGCAGCCATTTGATGGCTAGATAGCTTGGTTGAGAGCCTAAGGTACTGTGACGGTTATCATTCATGGCATGCCTTGAATGCAACTGTTTTGAGAAATTGACAGGTTTAATTCTGCTTTGAAGGAGAACTGTGCTTTCTATTTTATTAACTGCTGTACTGGCAAACACACCTGTCGATCCTCTCAGTAAGGACCGGTTCACAACTATACGAATTGGATGCAGTTTACACTGCTGGTTCACGTATGTGCGGTGCATTCGCACTCCGCATTGCCCAAAAAATGTGTGCATTTTCACTGCATTGTGGTGCGATTTTCAAGCACGTTATCTTCTATGGGCACGCATCTGATTTGCAGATGTGTTCCGGTGTGAACAGAAATTATCTCCCCTCCTCCTACACCTCCCCCCCCCCCCCAGTTCCTACACTGTCTGTTTGGTGCTGCTGACGTGAGCAGGCATGGCAAAAAGAGGGAGAAAAGTGTCGTCAAAGGTCAAAGAATCCGTGGATTCGCAGCTAAAACGAAGAGGAACCACTGAACAACTGATTTTTCACTTCGCAGGGAAACCGGAGCTGCAATTTGCACCGCACATGTGTGAACCCAGCCTAAAACTTGGGAGATTGAGCATCCTATTTAAAGGTGACAACCCTGTATGCTGCTTTTGAATCCTTCACAGGGTTGTCACTCTTTAGGTCCTGCTGCCTCACATATGCTCATCACAGACATGCCCCTCCCCTCCTCCCATGTCATTGGCTATGGGTCCATCAGAGTACAGATGGCAGGAGACAGAAGGTCAGGGTACGTGGCAGGCAGCCAAAAATGGTAGACAAAGCCAGGGACGGTACACGGCAAGTCAGAGACAGAATACAAGTAATACACAGAAAAGCAGGAGCACGGAAAAACTAGGAAATTGCTCAGGCAACGCAAGCTGCACTGAGCATGTTTTATATATATATATATATATATATATATATATATATGTATATATATGTATATATATGTATATATATATATATATATATATATATATATGTATATATATATGTATATATAGAAGCAGACCAGGGGGTGAACCAGGAAGTGATAGAGGAGAAGGGGATATAAATCTGCAGTAGAGCAGGCCATGCCCATAGGTAATCACAGAAGCCAGCAGCACATGTGAGTAGAACCACAGGTCCAGCAGAACCACTGCAGTAAGGAGGAAAGAATTTCACAAGCAGGAAACTGCAGGCTAAACTGTGACATATTAGCAGAGGAGGGGGTCATGTCCCTCCTTTAGGCTATTTAGTCATTTTGCAGAACAGAAGCTCTCTGAGACTTGCTTAGAATAAACTAGTGATGTGAATTGTAAAAGATAAAATCTATAAAAATGAAGAATCGTTTTATAATGTATCTAGAAGGAAGGCTGTTATCTATTATTATTTTCCATTATTGTGGCACCTTGGCTATTTAATGGCCACACTGGGGCTTAGATTTAAGATCTGTAATTCTAAAATTTTGACATCAAGATCCCTGAAAATCAGAAACAGCCAATTCTGGTTCCACCACCAGCATGCTCTCAAGGCCACTAATTACATAAGAGTTTTTTTTTCCTAAGTAGTAGTAAGTGGAGTTATTCAGGTGAAAGTTTTTTCCGTTCTTTGCAGGGAATATGCTTAAAACAAATTACCCTTACGCTGACTATATGCATCTGTAATTGTATGGAAAATAGGATAAAAAAAATCAGACGTTTCTTTCACACACAGCCAACTTGAAATGACAAGTTCTCGAGATCATGTTTCTCTGTGTGCTTCCAAGTGGTGCCACATTTGCTGATGTGAAGCAGGCAAGTGTCAGAATTCAAATTATTTATACCGTGTTTTGCAGTTTGCTAGAATTGTGAACCCAAATGCCCTAACTGGCCTGATATTGTATCAGAAGTAGAATCTGTTTAGAAGCCTAAAGTGAAAGAAAAGCCTAGCTATAGCTATTTATAAAAAAATGTTCCCTCCCTTTCCTCCGACTTATCCTGTCTAACCTTTATAACAAAGATGTATGTACTTACGTATTTTGAGTCCACTCCGTTCCGGTCATGTGATTCTGCAGCTCCAGCTCCCCCTGGTGTCAGTGAGCAGTTGCTGCAGGGGAGAGGAGGAAGTGCCGACAACGGCTGGGCTATGAGAGCCTGTGAGTGACATCACAGTGGTTGTTAGGTGCTCCCTTACACACAGCTTCAGAATCGCATGACTGGACTAGAGCAGAAGGAAAATGGGTAAGTACACAGATCTTTATTTTTTTGTAGGTTAGGCAGGATAGCTAGGAGGAGGAAACATTTTTAAGAATAGTTATAGTTGGGGTTTTCTTCCACTTTAAAGTAGATCGAAAACCTAAGAACAAAAATGTACTAAATTGCAGCTTACCAGTATTTAGAGGTAGTGGCTGCATTTGTTTTTTGTCACGCTAAGTACATTTGTTGCCAGCACAGAAAAATATTCATTGATCCTGCCAGAGATCCATGGTTCTTTTTTACATGTGTACTGAACTCTTATATATTACAATGATGTCATCCTTTCTAGTTATGTTCTGTGTACTACAGAACATCCCCCCCCCCAATGTTATGGAGATGCGGGGAGATGTTCAAATCAGAAAATTGAGAAATCTAGGGTGACAACACTTCTCACTAGAACACTGTACATGGAATGAGTGTTGTCACCTTAGGACAGGAAGTGTGTTACTGGCAGGATCACCAGGTGAAAATTAAGAAAACAAGCCTATAAAAGAAAACCAATGCAATCATCACTGGTAAGGGTTGCAGCACTGGTTTCTAATTTTTGTTGCTCCTTTTATATGGTCCTAGTGTCATTAGAAGAAGTGGGTAAAAGGGGCAAATTTCTATCTATAGACTTATTTTTACAAATGAGGCCTAGAACTGAGAAGATAAAGAATTATTTCTAAACTCCGCATCGCGGAAGTCGAGTAGTGAAGCCAGGGGTACCACAACTTGTTATGTTTTTCCCATGCGCCTAATTCCCCAGCTTGCTTCTCCTCCATAAGCATGTTATCATTGATAAAGTGAATCAGGATACTTCACCAATACCTCCCCCTTCCCTCTCACCTATGCCTCTTATTATTCACTAGGACCCCATCCCATCAGAAGGAATGTATTACGTTTTTGTCTGTGATTAGCATCGTGTGCCCCCAATCACGTAACTCTTCTTTCCTTTCTCTCCTCTCCTACTCCTTTACATATCTCCTTTCACACTGGGGCAGTGAGGACGTCAGCGGTAAAACAGCGCTATTTTTAGCGCTGTTTTACCGTCGTTTTTGCGGATGTATTCGGCCGCTAGCGGTGCGGTTTTAACCCCCGCTGGCGGCCGAAAAAGGGTTAAACCCGCTCGTACAGCGCGGCTATAGCCGCGGTATTACCGCGGTATAGCCGCGCTGTCCCATTGATTTCAATGGGAAGGAGCGGTTTAGAAGCGGTGAACACACAGCTCCTTTACCACTCCAAAGATGCGGCTCGCAGGACTTTTTTTACCGTCCTGCCAGCGCACCGCTTCAGTGTGAAAGCCCTAGGGCTTTCACACTGAACAAACAGCGGAGGCTGTTTAGGGGCGGTTTGCAGGCGGTATTTTTAGCGCAATACCGCCTGCCAACCGCCCCAGTGTGAAAGGGGCCTTACTCTCCTATTCTTATTGATGATAATATGTTCAATATATGTATGTTGTGGCTTATTGTAACCTAAGGCCTCTGAAGGGCCCTCCTTATTGTCTCGATTTTGTATGTTTTCGAGGTTACGCCTCACTTTCACCCCACCCTTTTTTTTTATTCTGTACCCACAACTATTTTCCTACATGCTGCAATTAATATGAAAAAATATATTCCACCTAAATTCAGCATCGCTGTGCAAACCACATTGGCCATTACCAATCCTTATTAGTGAACTTTTTACAGATTATAGATTTTTATGAGAGGACAAAAGAGGCTGATATAAAAACAATAGCACTTTTCACCGGTGCTATTCTCTGCATAACGCTGCAGAAAATGCTGGGCAGATCGCCCGTGTGAAAGGTGCCTAAAACTCATTAAAATGGAAGGGACTTCACTAACGTTAGAGTCCTAAAGCAAGCAAAGAATTTTTGTACTTTGAAACCAGCAATATAGCTGTGGAGGGATATAACACTGCTTTATCAATCTGCCCCATAGTCTTGATTGTCATGGTGTAGGATGACCTGGATGTACTGTTGTTGCCAAGTCTCCGTTTACACTAATGCGATTCCTTCTTGCATCTTCTGTTGCGCAGCCATGCACAACAACGGAAATCACACTATTATCTGCGGTGCCTGTTCATCAATGCAACATAGTGCAGTGCGATTTTTGAAAAAGTGTAGGTGTTTGGGTGCAGCGTAGTGCATTTTTGGCCCCATAGACTTCAATGGGAGTTCATGAATGTGCGTTTTATATACTATTTTTGAAATCTAGGGTTGGATGCCATCTGTATATATTATGCATGCTCTCATAGGCAGTATCCCAATACTAAAATAAACATCTAATAAAACCACAAGAACGAGACTTTGAATATGCCTCTGAGAACTTAGACTACTTCAAATTTTGATGGAATCCAATAGACCCAACATTTAGTTCATTTTGCTGATAATCACTTTTATCAATAAATACAATTTTTTTATTGAAACGTCCTTCTTTTTTGTTAATTCTTAAGGACACTTGATGGAAGATGGGGATTATTTAAATGCACCATCTAAATGTTGCGTCTATTGGATTCCATCTCTCACAATTTTACCCATATATAATAACTATGGAGACCTAACATTTTATCCACCTCCACCATCAAACCCACTAACCTATTCGTAGGGGTAAGAGCTTCATTTATTCCATCCTATATGGATTTATAACATTTAAATACATCTTTTTACTTAACTGCAATATCCCTTTGGGTATAACTTTCTTCTAAGGTTAAGGCATTAAATGTGTCCCATGGGCTGAGATTTTCCTTTTTTTTTTTACATCAGGCTTATATCATTCCTAATTTCTACTATTTACATTTACAGGTATGAGATTTAATGAATTATTGATTATTTCTTTATATATTTTTTTTTCTTTCCTCTTGTGGGCTGTCTCTGTATGTTTGAGCTACCCATCCTCATAATTTATGTTTTATTTAATTGTAATTTTGTATGAATATATACACTTTTTTGTGATTTTTCTTTTTGCAGTATATTTATAGTTAGAGCTACATACTGCATATGATTTCTGAGATCAGGAAGAAGCCAGGGCTCCCGCGAAATGCATAAACCAATATATTCAAAGTTATATATCAGCTGTATGTCTATATTTATTACCGTATGGTATGTACACTGTGATGTTTATATGTCTTTTTAATATATAACTTAATAGAGATTCTTGTATTTTTTTACACAAATTTGATAGTAGTCCAAGTTCTCAGAGGCATATTCAAAGTCCCGTTCTTGTGGTTTTATTAATTGTTTATGATTGTGTGTTTTTGGCAGAGTTTTGTGTTTAACAACTAGTTTTCTCCTCCTCCTACAAAAGAAGGCATGAAGCTTGAAAATGCATGTAAAATAATCCCACAAAAACAACAAAAGCACACTGAAAAACACATGATTATGCAGCAGCACTCCTGTGAACCAAAGCTAACTAATTATTTAAAGATGCTTTACTTATAGAAGCCAGCAAACTCTTTGTATTCTTAATCTAGATAGCTGCTCTTCAGAGTGTGATGATTTTAGAGTGACTTTTTAGCTGGTGAAGGTTAAAGCTAGCCATACATTCGTTCCAAATTTTTTGTTGTGTGAACATTCAATTTTGTAATTATTAGACTTGCGGTTGAAGGTCGGCAAAAATGCACCGTCGTCTCAGGTTTTTTAACCCCACCATCCCCCCCGAGGGGGGATGAGCTGTTTACATGCAGTGGCTGAGATGCTTCACACCTGCAGCACAGCTGACCCAACTTGTAGGAAAGAAAAGAAAGTCTCCATGGCCGCACTCCAATGCAATCTCTTTTATTGATGAATATCATAATCCATACAGCAAACAGAGATGAATTACAAGGATAAGCTGACGCATTTCACACCTATATCTAGTGCTTAATCTTAGCTAGACATAGGTAGCATTGGAGTGCGGCCATCCAGCCTTTCTTTTCTTTCCTATGTTTCTTGTTGCAGCAGGGCCCACACCCATCTATGTTTAGAGGTAATGGAGCAGCAGGGCAGGTGATGTAGTCCCGGAACAGTGCTATCATACGTTGACCCAACTTGTAGCATTCAGCAGGCGGCAAGCCCGCCAAACGCTACACATTCAAGTCAATGGGAAAGCGCCACAAATGGCAATGCACGTGGCTGCGGTGCATTTCACAACAAAAATAGGCTTAAAACAGGCGCTGAGGAGGCAAAGCATCGCTTCCTCGCCATCTGTCTGTAGCCTCTGGAGCTCAATCTGAGCGCGGATTGGGTTTCAAAGGCAAGGGAGATTTAGACGCACGTGTAGAGGGGAAAAATATTAGTTTTTGACCACAGTGATGAGAAAATTCAAAGTGACACAGCAGATTTTAGTTTATAAGTGAAAAACCTATTTGCAGTAGGTTGACGTGAAATAGTTATCTTTAGCTTGTCACCAGCCAACGTAGAGATCAGTGGCTCCCCTTAAATCAACTATAGAGGCAGACATTTTACCATATGCCAGGTTGACCAGTTAAAAGCAGCGAAAATTTAATAAACGCTGCTGTCATCGTGATTAATTGATCGCTGTTTTGATAAGCATTTAAACCTCATTCATCTTCTTGTGGACCTACTCAGGACAATTTACCACATGTGGATATTAAACTGCACATGATTTAATTCCTGTCATTGCTCATGTCTGTCCAGCTTCAGTCGTCCTATTTCCTCCATCCATTTTTTACCTTCTGATATTTGTAAAGGTCTTGATAAATAATATAACAGTGGTGCAATATATGGGAAACCGAGAAGGAAAGATAATGGATAAAGGGCAGAGAAGTAAGATACCAAAATACCAGACGTGTTTGAATCTTGAAAGGGTTTATGCAGGGTAGCAGTATCTGTAAAGCAGAAGCGTGGGTTGTCGTGAATGTTGAAGCTGAACCCCAGGCAGATATAAAAGACAAATTAATGCAGCTCTGTATTTATTAATAATTCATTAAATGTGTTTTTGTAAATGCAACTAGTATCTCTACCTGGATTTGACTTGAAATCAGCCTCCTGCAATCCCTCATACAGCAACAGTCCAACTGAAGGAGCTAAGGCCAGGACTAGGAGCCAAACAGGTATCCTACATATACATATGCTTACAAATAACATTAAGTTACTTCTAAAGTGCTTCTGGGTTTTGAGCGTATGCTCGTCCCTGCCCGCCTGCTTCTCTGTGATTTGACGCATCAGGAGTTTGTCATCAGATCCCGACCCATGATTCGTGGCTGGGACCTGCTGAACGGCTGTGTTGAATCACAGCCCAGAGCCCTGTGTTGACAACCAAGGAAAACGATCGCTTTGAAAAGAAACAAATTGATCTGTAGTAAAAAGCAACACATATTACACGTGATTATGCATTCAAATAAACCTGAGATGTTAACCCTTTTCCAGCCAGTGTCAGTACAGTGACAGTGTATATTATTAACACTGATCATTGTATTGGTGTCACTGGTGATATCAGTGGCAGTTAGTTCCCACAAAGTGTCAGTTAGCGTCAGGTTGCCCTAGGATGAATTTGATTTAAATGAAGCGGAATTAAATCATAATTTTTAAAGAGCAACTGTCATCTCTGCCCCGCAGTGGCTCCTCCTCTAACCCGCTGTTGACTCACTGACAGTCCCATTCACTTTAATGGGATGGCTGGTGGTGCGGCAGTGACACAACAAGATGAGGGACGTGGCGGAAGCAGGTGAGTGGATGCCCGCTAACAGGTGCTGCCATGATGGATGTGAAAGGACAGATGCTCTTTAAATGTATGGACTCATTCTTTCTGGTAGATAGAATCTTTAATATTTGCAAACAAAATTAAGGTTTGCTATTTAGACTAATAAGCCGTCAGGTTAGTATAACAGCGATATCGGAACCGATTTTAGCTTAATAGGTAATCACACATAGTTGGAGAACTACTTAATTTATTTTATTTAATAAAACGATAACATTACCGTCCATGTTATCTCAGCTTGCAGAGCTTGGATTCATTGAATGAGTTTACAAAAAATGTAAATATTGTAGAATATACAACCTCATGCTACATAACTAAGCTTCATTTCATGCTGAATAAACCAAAAGAAAGCTCTATTTGTGTGAAAAAAAATTATATAAATTTCATTTGCATACAGTGTTGCATGACTATTCAGTTGGCAGTTAAAACAGTGCAGCAATGAATAGCAAAAAGTGACCTGGTCATAAAGCCTAGAAAGTGACCTGGTCACAAAGCCTAAAAAAATACCTGATCATAAAGCCTAAAAAATGGCCTGGTCATGGAGCTTAAAGTGAGAGTAAACTCCCATGTATGATTTTTACCTATAAGTAAGACTATAATAAGGCTTACCAATTGGTACAGTAAATATCTCCTAAACGTTCACTGTGCACTGGAGATGTTTAAATGCTGCAGTTGGCGTCACTGGCGCATGTGCTCTGAAGGAATGGCAGTACCCATGTCGTTCCATAAACAGAGACCCCCGCGTGCATGTGTGGGAGCAACGTCATCGCCTGCTCGGCCATTCATATCACCAAAGCCCATGAACCTGGAAAGTACACCGGGTGAAGATGGAAGTGCCTTCAGCAATGACAGCTTGCCGCTGGAGGGCTTTGTTTTCAGGTAAGTCTGTCATAATGTGCTAGTATGCTATGCATACGTTTAAGCAGCCTTAAACTGCCCGGGGCCTGTTTGTTTTTGTTTTTTTTGGATGCGATTTACTACCACTTTACGCAGATAACTTCTGCAGTCTACGGCTGTAGTAGAGAAAGGTGTCTCACATCTGTCTTGCTGTATGGTGTGGCAGGGCTGCATAAAGCTCAGGACTGGATAGACAGAAATGCAAATGGCCGGTACTTTGGCAGGTAAAACGGCTTCCATATTTACATCTCATCTACATATTTTGGTCTTTGCCTGGAGTTCAGTTAAAAAGTATCAAGAGCACTGAATCCAGTATGGTATAATTGCTGTAGAATAGAGCAACAACAGGGTGGAAAGGTGTGACCGCAAAGGTGCCACCATCTAATCTATGGAATGATAGCTGGCTCAGTTTACCTCACATAAGACAAAACAGCCAGGAGTTTGAATAAGCAACTCTAGACCTTTTTGTCCTTCAATGTCTAGGAAGCCGTAGCCGGATCTGCCAACCATTTGGCCCATGCTTTATTGTATTTTACAGGGCATCCCCTGTATGCATATGTATCTTTATATAATGGAAGATTATTGGTAATCAAACGTTTCCAGAAGGTAATGGAAGGTGGAGCTTGTTTCTTCCAATGCAAGGTAATAGCGTTTCTTGCATAAAAAAGAAGGCTAACAAGGGTTTTGTTTCCGCTCTTGTATGTAGGAGATTATCCACAAGGCCTAATATACAGACCTCAGTGGCTTGCACGATCAGTATTGATGTGTAATTATTAATGTTGGTTAGCACCTCTGCCCGAAAACCTGTGATCTTAGAGCACAACCAAAAGACGTGGGAGTAATCACCCGGGGAATCACCACATCTCCAGCACTCCAAAGAGTGAGAGGGATTCATTATGTGTAGCCTAGAAGAGGTAAAATAAGCTCTATGTACTATTTTGAATTGAATTAATCTGTCACGCAAAGAAACTAGTGTTTTGAACGGTAGATCCCACATGTCATCCCAATTATCATTGTCTAAATGTGGCACATCCTTCAACCATTTCTCCCTCAGTTTGTTTATTGGAGGTAAGGCAGCCAATACCAGGTGGGTATAGATGCACGATGTAGGTTTTTCAATATCTTTGGTTCTAAGCAATTATTCAAGGTCTGATTCTACTATCCTTAGTGAGGCCTGTGGAAATTGGCTATAGAAGGCGTGGGATAGCTGTCTATAACTAAAATTGTGTGTAAGAGGTACATTAATGTCTTCAGACAGGCAGGCCAAAGGGCGTAACAAGCCCTGATCCACTATCTGAGCGATACATTTAATTTAGTATTTAGACCACACAGCCGGCTCTGGTAGCATAAAGAAAGGAGGTAAGGAGGGGTTCTTCCAGAGAGGTGCAGTGAGTGACACTGCGGCGTCAGGGTATTTTTTACTAGCCGATCCGGCCCTCCAGGCTCCAATAGTAGTAGCCATAGATGGAGTTAGGGGGTACGGAGCTATGGGGCCACGAAATACAAGAGCCTGCAGAGCCTCTAGGGATCCAACAATGGTCGCCTCCAGCATTGTTGATGAGTGAGAGAGCCACCAGATGGCAGTAACCAGCTGAGTGGCCAGAAAATATTTATGGGAATCTGGGAGAGCCATTCCCCCTGAGAGGAGGGTCTTGAATTCATTATTTTTATATATATCTATATATGTATTGAGTTTGGTTTTAAGGACTGCCCTGGGTAGCTTTGCCCAGTACAGTCCCAATGCAAGCACAGGGAAAAATCCTGCATGCTGTACTTTTCTTCAGCGCAACAGGTTGCGATGCAAACTACTGCAATACAACTGAATAAAATGTGACATTAAAATGAATAACTAAATAAATAACATAAACAGTGTGATGCGCCAGGATCAGCGCATTGGTACTCTTTCCCCTCAGCGCAGCTACTGGTGTAAACAAGCCCACAAGATGAACTCTGGGGAAAATTCATTACTACCCTTTCAGTGGTGCTTCCCCAGGACTGCAAAGGTTAAAGGGTTCCACTGCAAGGGTACCATTAAAAACCAATTTTATTATGTGTTTATTAGAGTTACTGGAGTGTGGGAGGAAAGCGGGACACCGGAGGAAACCCATGCAGGCACAAGGAGAACATGCAAACTGCAGGCAGGTAGTGCCCTGGTTGTGCTTATCTTATCCCACACTTCCACAGGCTTCTTGCTCCCTGTGCAACTGACCCCTCAAAGCAAATTTTCTTCTCTGAAGTCACCACGTACAACAAGGCAGCAGTCCGGCATTGTAAGTGGGGTTGACAAGGGCCCACCCACAAACCAGAGCGTCAGAAAAAAGAGGAGAGCACTAGCTGCCAGGGCAGCAAGGGATAAGGTACAGTAAGTAAAACTGCTTTTTAATGGTACCCTAGATCCGTGCAGGGGGAAGCCCCATTGCAAGGGTAGTTTTGAAATTTCCCTGGCATTATGAAAACTACTATAAAAATATCAAATCAGTATTGCAAATCTCCTGACCCCCAATAGTGACAGGTAATGATGAAAAATATAACATAAAAATAAAATTAGTCTATACAAAGGGAAAAAAAGACACAAATTAATCAGTTATTTAGTCTTTTGTGCGGTTTGCATATCTATCACTTTTTGTGTTTTCGCTTCCCACACTAGAAATAGTAAAATAAAGTCAGCGCTCTTTCAGTGAAATTTAAACAGCCACGTGCAATAAGTGTAGATATATAATACACCAATAATGAGTTATAACTAAAATGCAGCAATGAAATAATAATAAAGTGTCCACGAAAAAGTGACCGTAAACTTTTGGTTTATGGTCACATTTTCGTGGACACTTTATTATTATTTCAGCGCTGCATTTTTGTTATAATAAGAACTTGATCTTGAATGTATTACCCGGGTACTATTGCATTGCTCTGCTCTTTCCAATTCACTCCTCAAGATATATATCCTTCAGTTTTAAAACTCACATTTTATTTTATTACAGGTACTTGTATAGCTCTGTCAATATGCGCTTTGCATTACATATATATATATAATACATTCACATCAGTGCCTGCCTCCAGGGAGCTTCCAATCTAAGGTCCCTAACTCACATTCATACATATGCATACTAGGGCCAATTTAGACAGGAGCCAATTAACCTGTCTGCATGTCTTGGGAGTGTGGGAATAAACTGGAGGAAACCCATGCAGGCACAGGGAGAACATGCTAACTCTGTGCAAGTAGTTCCATGGTTGAGATTTGAACTGACAACCCTAGTGCTGCTAGGTGCAAGTGCTAACCACTTTGTTACAGTGCTGCTTGTGTAGCACAAACATTGTGCACATTCACACAGCTTGTGTTATGACATCAGCTTCTACTCCAGCTGTGTTTTGTCATAAAGACACTGTTAGAGTGGAACTGCACTCAAGTTTTGCTGTGTTATAGGAAACATTTAGAATGTTAATTGTGCCTATGAAGTACCCTAAAAATGTTCATCATAGTTGTATATCTGCAGTGTGATTGAAGGCACTGAATCTGAATGACATTCTCTGTGATTTAGAGTGCAATTTGGCAATGTCACTATTTAGGAGGAAGCAAAACCCTGCCTCTACCAAGATGGCCACCTCCACACAGTAGAGAAAAGGGCATGGTAGGTAAGCAATAGGGAATTTGAGTTGCAGTGAGACTACAGGCAATACTGTTGACTATTCTTTCACCCTCTGCATGCCCTTTTTTGTGCACAGCTTTTAGAGTTCATTTCTTCTTTAAAGCAGAGTTCCACCCAAAAGTGGAACTTCTGCTCATTTGTCTCCTCTCCCCCTCCGGTGCCACAATTGGCACCCTTAGGGGGGAAGGGGGGACAGGATACCTGTCTTTGACAGGTATCCTGTTTCCACTTCTGGGAATCTGCGCCGTGGCCCATGTCGTCAACGCGGGGCCAGTAGGAGAGAGGAGCGGGGCCTCGCGCATGCGCAGTAGGGTTCTCGGCATGAAGCCGCAAGGCTACACTGTCGTGTTCCCTTACCCGCAATGGCGGCGGCAGCAACTGACAGCCGATGGAAACATCAGCTGCGGTGCCGACATCGCTGGACTCCAGGACAGGTAAGTGTCCTATTATTGGAGAGGGGCCTGGACGGAGAGACTGACACAGACTTTACACCAGCGCTGTCCCAGCACAGCATACCGCACAAAACATCCAGTGATTTTGCATAGAAAGCCATTATAGTATGGTGCACTGATGCACCAGTGCCATGTGAGTACCCCGGTGTGGGGAGCGTTTTCTTTTAATAAAAGTATTTTGACTATATTACACTATATAGTTTCCTTTTCATTTATATGTATGGAGCCACATTGTGTCCAGCTGGAGGAGTGCAGCAGACACTGAGACTGAGCCCAGGGGTGGCTCCAAAGCGTATTTGGACTCAGGGTAGCAGCTGAGTCACACGCTCTGAGGTGAGCACATTAGCTTAAGGGGGGTTACGAAGGAGCACCGGAGCATGTTTTGCAGCACTCAGGATATCTTCGGCATGACGTTGGATTGTTGTCACAGCTGAACACCACCTGCACGCATTGTTTTATTATCACTGCTGGACATTATTTGCACGCACTATTTAGAGTGCCAAAGAGAATTTTTTTTCATTATTTATTATTTATGAATTTTTTCATTTAAAAAAGCAGGATACTTTATATTGAGCACTAAGCACTTTTTATGTTTATTAAGACACTATGTATGGTGTAACGAGCACTATTAAGCACTAATTTATGGTGTAACAAGCACTTGTTTTTTCACACCTTGTTTATTTATTCAACATTCATATTATTTGTATTTAATATTATCGCACTAGTAAGCACAGAGTTGGTTATTATTAATTTTGTTTTTGGGGTCAACCAAGCGCAGCGCATAACTTGTAAATTTATCCTATGCACGTTATATGAAGCGTGATTAGCGCATGCAGCTGGAGGTTGCACAAGCAAGGCATAAGATCATTGTGGCTCACAGAATTTTTCCAATTTGAAGTGTCCTATTATTAAAATCTAGCAGCTGCAGTATGTGTAGCTGCTGGCTTTTAATTTTTTTTTTTTTTTTTTTTGAGCAGACCTCCGCTTTAAAGGGTAAGTTCACCTTTACAGAAAAATCTGTAAGGTGAACTTACACAGTTGACCTGATAGGAGACATGGGTTCCCTGCCTCGCTGGTCCAGGGCTCAGAAATCCCACGCAGCTTAATCTCCAAAACGTGCCTCGTCAGGAGGTACGTTTGGGAGCACTCTAATTGGTTGGTGCCATCACATGGGCGGCGCCGACCAATCAGAACCCGCGTAGTCCATCCTGTCACCACGGGTGAAGAGGAAAGAAAGCCATGGGAATTTTAAATCCCCGGACCGGTACAGCAGCGATACGAGCTGTCAGTGCGGGTGATCGCCGGACTCCAGGTTAGCGGGACTAGGGGGGGGGGGATGGGGAGGGGGTCCAGTGTAAGTTCACCTTACCAATTTTCTGTAAAGGTGAACTTACACTTTAAGGGCTTACTTGCTTTATGTAAACTATGTAACTGTAGTGGGTTTCACTGCTGGAATAATACTGATTTGTGGGAATTAAATAAAATAACAGGTTTGTTGATTATCAGGTACCCTTCATGCTTGTACTTGCCTTCACTTGCTTCTCCTTCATCTCCAAAATAATGCAGCACATCCAAGTGTGGGGGAGCACATGAACCCTTTCCCTGCTTCCCTCATTGCGGCACTGGCTGCCTGAAAGTCTAATCACCAGACCCAAGCATTGTCATGTGGGGGTGGCAGGAGGATCCTCAGTATTGTGTGGGCTCGTTCAGAACATCCACATACTAGATTTTTGTGTGGCCTCAAAAGCGTGAACAAGGCTGTGGGGGAAGTGAGTGGAAGGCAAATACAAGCTATACAGGGTTCCTGATATTCATTAAACCTGTTACTTTTACCCAAATAGGTAAAGTACAAGTACCTTTAGGCTTGCTCACACCAGTGTGCTGGGACTGCAGGTTGTCTTGTTGTCTTGCTTAGCACAGTTTCACTGCAAAATAAGGCAAAAAGCCTTGCAGTCCAAACTCCTGCATTGCAAAGTAGCTGTGTGAATAGAAAAAAAAATATATAAACAGTTCAATGGGCCAGCATCAGTGCATCAGCACTGTTTGTGCCTGCCAGCACATGCCAGAAACTGTGCAATCAGTGCGCTGTTCTAGTGTGAATGAGGCCTTATAAGCTTAATATTAATTATTTTGAATCATTTTTAATCACAGCAATCTTTGTTCTGCACACACATTTGTAATATTGTTAAGTCCCCAGTGTTCCCAGTCCCCAGTATCTCCTGAACAGGAACAGGTTTGAGCATTTTACAGCTGACAGGAATGAGTGAGAAAGTGATAAAACAAAGTGTATAAATATTAATAGTGTGTTAAATTGGATGTATGTATACAGCAGATTTGTTTTTCTTTTTAATTAGCAGGGCATTACCACCGGCATCAATTTACACATAGAAATGCATTTATATAGCTGATGGCAAATTTAGACGTTCAGCCTATTCTAAGGAGAGTAAAGGTTTTGCTTGACGAAAAATAACATTATGGGTTACACCCCAAAATTTTCTTCACTGCATTTCAACTAAGTTTACATCCAATTCTGGATTATTCATATAACGTTGAGGCTGGGTTCACAATGCCGCATGGAGCGGCTCACAGCAGGGGTCTGGTGAGTCCCTGTTCACCGTTTTAGGTCCGATTTCAATACAAATTTTTGGCTGAATTAGGACCTGAAACGGACCAGAAGACACACAGGACTCCAGTGCAATTCACTCCGGAGCCGCTCTGGAGATGTTTGAACCAGTTCCATAGAGAGCCGGTCACAATCTCTGACATGCAAATTGGATGCGTGTGAACCCAACCTAACAGCCGCATACCCCTGCTCTTGTAACAGTATCACTGCTTGTCACAGATGTCTATGCCAGCCTTTTTCAACTAGGGTGCCTTAAGCAAAACATATGGGAGATATAGAACTTTAAAGGAGCAAATCATTGAAGACAACAAGATATAAAAGAATATATACAAATTTTATGAAATGAACAATATCAATAAAAACGGTACATTCAGTACAGTCATAGCGATGGTTTTGTGCAAGGCATCCTAATATTGACAATGATTTACTGTGATCACGTTCATATTTTTTTCTACATGTTTTGCCATATGGCTTCTTCAGGAAAAAACATGAAGATTCATTAAATACCGAAACCTATGATAGGGTGCCTTAAGGTTTCTTCAGGGGTGCCTTGGCAATATGACTAAAAATTGATTAAAAATTGTATACAAGCCAGCAGGTGGATCAAGCCTGTCCTTTAGTTACACAAAGCCACGGGTTTTTATTATGCACCATTATAACTTTCTAGACACTGGCATCCTAACAATCAATGACGTCAACAGTTGATAAGGAGGATGTCTGTTGTCTCCACAGAATCCTTGTTTGATCCTCCTCTGCTCCTCTCCCTCAGCACTGGGGTCGCATTAGCTGACTGATGGGGATAAATTGAGGGAGAAGAGAAACAATGGAATACTAATCAGTACCAGTGTGAAAAAGTGTATTTGCTTTGGATAAATAAATCACCTCTAATGGGTGTCCTATGTGTGGATGTTGTTGTATTATCTAAAGCTATTAGGATAGTTTTTTACATTTTAGAATGGGGTGCCTCAAGACTGTCCATAATTTTAAGGGGTGCCTTGAGATTGTGTATAATTTTAACCCCTACCCGCCGACCGTACGCAGATGTGCGTACTCGGCTTTCCGAGGTTATACCGGGATGATGCCCGCAGCTGCAGGCATCATCCCGGTACCGTTGTTTCGAGCTGGCGATCGGCTATCCGTATATAACAACCGATGTGGCTAAAAGCCGCTCGGCTGTTATACCGGAGGAGCGGGAGGGGACGCCCCCCCTCCTGCCGCCTCCCGCCGCTCTTACCGGGCCTCCCGTGCGATCGGGAGGCCCGGTGTCCTATCGGCTGCCTCCGGCGGCTGGGGGCGGGCTGGAACGAAGCCATGAATGGCTTCGTTCCAGCCTTCTAATTGTAAACGCAGAAGCGACGTCATGACATCACTTCCCGTTTACTCGGCTGCCAATGGCGCCAAATTTAAAAAAATACACAGTATTTAGAATCGCCGTTCTCGGCGATCTGAATACTTTGAAGTGCAGAGGAGGGATTGGGAGTCTTTTAGACCCCCGATCTCTCCATAAAGAGTACCTGTCATCACCTATTACTGTCACAAGGGATGTTTACATTCCTTGTGACAGCAATAAAAGTAAAACAAAAACATTTTTTTAAACACAATTTAGAAGTATAAAAATAAATTTAAAAAAAAAATTTTTTTTAAAGCGCCCCCGTCCCCGCGAGCTCACGCAGCGAAGAAATCGCATACGGAAGTCGCGCCCGCATATGTAAACGGTGTTCAGATCACACATGTGAGGTATCGCTGTGATCATCAGAGCAAGAGCAATAATTCTAGCCCTAGACCTCCTCTGTAACTCTAACCTGGTAACCGTAAAAAAAATTTAAAGATTCGCCTATGGAAATTCATAGCTACCATAGTTTGTCGCCATTTCATGAGTGCGTGCAATTATAAAGCGTGACATGTTTGGTATCTATTTACTCGGCGTAACATTATCTTTCACATTATATAAAAAAATTGGGGTAACTTTACTGTTTGGATTTTTTAAAATTCATGAAAGTGTCCCTTTTCCAAAAATTTGCGTTTAAAACACCGCTGCACAAATACCGTGTGATATAAAATATTGCAGCAATCTCCATTTTATTCTCTAGATTCTCTGCTAAAAAATATATATATATATATATATATATATAATGTTTGGGGGTTCTAAGTAATTTTCTAGCAAAAAATATGGATTTTAACTTGTAAACACCAAATTTCAAAAATAGGCTTAGTCATGAAAGGGTTACAGGGCGCCTTGACTGAAAAAAGGTTGAGAAACAGTGGTCTATGCAGAATGAATTTAGATTACAGGCATCCCCACCAACGTCCTTTGGTTTACAGCACCTGAAGTTTGAAGTCCCACATTGAGGGCAGCTGCAATATGTTACCCTTGCAGTGATGTTTCCCAGTAATGCGAGAGTTGAATGCTTGTTAAATGGAAGAATAAGCTGTAATACTTGCCTTATTTTTCACTTCAGTTAACTTTCACCATGCTGTGTGAACAGTCACCACTTCCCTTCACTGGTCACAAGTTTCTGATGTCATCACATGCAATGCAGAACCAGCTGTTTCGCTTAAATCTCTGACAAACTGCTGGGGGTTGACTCTATACCTGACATTTCTCTCTCTGACTACCCGCACCCAGCCATGAAGTTCGGGGTGGAGCCGGCAGATGCCTCTGACTGCATACATGCAGGAAGAGGAATTGCTGGATCCACTGTTTGGTTCATTACTTTGCACGGTGGGGAAATCAGGATTTGGGGGACTTGGTGCCCCCCCCCAGTGCACAGATTGTGTGTCACCTGAGTATAGATTCACATCTTGCCTCATGGCAGGTGCACCCCTGTCTCAACCTTATCCCTAATATCTTTTATAATCTCATATAAGCTTTAACGCATAATTACAAAATTTGTTGTTCTTTCTAGATCTGCAGCTTTTGAAAAAGAGTACCTGGTGATCTTGTCATGAAGGTCTTTGTTCAGCCCTTCTTGTTGTGGGGTGATAACTGTCTCTCAGTAGTGCTCCTACATTGTCACCCTGTTTCGTAGGATTCTGATGGAGACTGCACATTGAGTAGGTAGGATCCACCATTTTCAGTAAACCAGTCCACAAGCATGTGCAACAGATGTTGGATCAAATGAATGGAGACAGGAATTTACTAAAAGAGGAAATGAAATTGCTATTCTATGAAAACATTATTGGCAAGTTTTTTATGATACATAGTGGTTTAGCATGTTGTGCTTTTAGGGCTTATGTGAAGGACCAAGCCTATTTTTGACACTTGTTGTTTCTTCAAGTTAAAATCTATTTTTTTTTTGCTAGAAAATTACTTAGAACCCCCAAACATTATATATATATTTTTTCAGACACCCTAGAGAATAAAATGGCGGTTGTCACAATACTTAGTCACACCGTATTTGCGCAGCAGTCTTACAAACGCATTTTTCTCTTTTGTTCATTGACAGATTCAACGCTCTATTATTCAGAATCATAGGGTTATATCGCCCCCTAAAGGAGTAGGACACTAGACAGAAGAAAAGACTTGACTACGCCTATGGGCAGTCCTAGGTGGTATACACCTCCTCTTTGCTATAGGCCTTCAGTTTTTTCTGCCTAGTCAGGAGTATGGACCTAGTTCCCTGCTGGGATCTCTCTCTGGTCCTGGCAATTTTTTGTTTTTGCTTTTTAAACTACTTTTTTCTCTTGAATTTTTTCCTGTGAGATCTATAATCAACTGCCGAACTGGGCAATGGGCTGGATAATTTAGATCCAGTGGTCCCCCCAGTCTGGCCAGCGAGCGCCTGCAGACCACAGCTACGCGCTAGGTCGGCCGCGACATAGCCCCACTGGACAGGGGCTGGCCCTGCGAGTTAAACGTCTCGTGAGGCCGCATATAACCGGGTCTTGGCCTGTGCCGCAGTGTTCCTCATGGCCGACAGCACCCCCCACTCGGTGGCGAGCAGGATTTGTCTGAGAGCGCTACCTGCGCGCTTTGCTGGATCGGTAAGTAAGAGGCCCCCTCCTATCCTTCCCTGGAGTGGTGTGGGTGCGGTTACTGCCTGGGGTGGTCGGTCCCTCTGGGGTTCTCCTCTACACCCCCCCTCCCCGGATTAGGCCCAGGCACTCTGTCCACTCCCCCCTCCTCCAGGGTTGTCACTATGGGGGGGTACACCTTGGCACCTGCTGGATGGTTGGACCTAGGGCGTGGGTAACCAGGCATCCAAGGATCCGTGTCCCTCCACTAATTTAAGCCACGGCATACCGACCGGACGTGTGGCGGAGGCTTTCCTTTGCGGGCATCCGCCCTCCATTCCTTGGCTTTGCTTGGTCTGGTCCCCCTGCGGACCTGTGCACTAGCGGCGGGCGGCCGAGAATTTAGGCTGCGGCCATGCCGGATGCCTTCTTCCAGAGGAACAGCGCTGTGGGGGCTCTGAGGGTGATCCCTTTTGGGGGGTTCTTCAAATGGGCCCTCCGTAGGCACCCCCTGTGTGAGGCCTTGGGGGACGCCCCCGTGAGGGGCCTCAGCCAGTGCTCCCTGTGAAGGGTCCAGTGGTGCCCCTGTGCGGGACCTTAGTGGACGCTCCCTGTGTGGGGTCTCAGCCAGTGCCCCCTGTGACGGGTCCAGTGGTGCCTCCTGTGCAGGGTATCCGTAGGCACCCCCTGTGCGGGGTCTCAGCCAGTGCCCCCTGTGCGGGGTCCAGTGGTACCTACTGTGCAGGGTCCAATGGTGCCCCCTGTGCAGGGCATCAATAGTTGCCCCCTGTGCGGGGTCTCAAGCCAGTGCCCCCTGTGGTCGACGTCCCCTGTGTGGGACCTCTGTGATGCCCCTGTGTGGGGCCTAAGGCGGCGGAGGTCTCATTCGGCGCCCCCCTGAGTTCTTTGTGTTTTCACAGGTGGGGCTTAGGCATATAGCCTAGTAAATGGCACCCCCTGCCCTCCCCTGCCTCATTGGTCTCGACTGATCCTATATCTGGGTCTGCCGTCGTGGATGTGGCCCACCTTGCTGGGTTGGTGGCCACACTCCTTGTCCTGGAGGAGCTGGAGGATGCAGCTGCGGCTGCGGTGGAGGTGCCCCTTGGCACCCATAAACTGTCTCGCACAGCAAAAGTGTTCCCTTCTCCCTCTTATTTTGATATATTTTTCTCCGTAAAGACTGGGAATGTCCAAAGTGCTCCTTTGTGGTTCTCAAGATGCTTTGCTGTGAGGTACCCCTTTGTGGGGTCCCTCAAAGAGTGGACTGTTCCACCAGTAGTGGATCCCCTTTTCTCTAGGTTGTGCAAGGCGACCAAGATTCTGGTAGCGGAATCTCCGGCTTTTAAGGATCCGGCTGACATACCTGGAGGGGGAGCAAAATCCCTCTGCTTTCCCTGAATTGGCGGAACAGTTGGTCTGGGGGCTGCAGTTTCTCTGCGATGCCTCTTAGACGCAGTTCCCCTGGTTGCTAAACTCTGTTTCTGCAGTGGTGCTTAGAGATGTATTGTGGCTTAAGTGTTGGTCTGCAGACTGGGCTTCTAAAAAAGCTCTGACTGGTTTACCATTTCAAGGCAATTGTCTGTTTGGGGCTACCTTGGATGAACATCATTATGAGTCTCACAGGAGGGAAGTGTGCATCTCTTTCACAGTCTGAAATGGGAAAAAAGCCCTGGTAGCGGATGTGGCCCTTCTTATCGGACCTGGTCTGGCAAGCTGAGAGCAGGGCTCCCTAGACCCCATGAAAAAGACCCCTTTAGCATGAAGGCAGTCCCAGTGTTCCGGCTTGAACCCTGAAAAGGGTTTTTTCCTTCTAATAGGGGTCTGTCACCAGACTGCAGTTCTCCTTGTGGCTGTGCAAGCCCTGTTGCTTCAGGGTGTGCTTGTCCCAGTTCCAGTGGGTTCAGAAGATCAGAATGGAGTCCATCTGCAAGGTGGTGGTGTCCCTTCATCATGGAGACTTTCTGGCTCCAATATGTGCCCGACACCAACACTTCCTCCGTTTTACTGCGGGAAAAGAGCATTATCACCTTGTGGTGTTGACCTTTTGGTCTTGCCTCCACTCCTCATGTATTCACAAAGGTGTTGGCTCCGGTTCTGGCATGGTTACGGTCCTGGGATCACCTGGGCCAGACTCTGGCTTCATCTCTGGCTAGAGTGTTTTTTCCTCTGGACAAACTCCAGAAGTTGCATGCTGCGCTTCAGCTACTGTTGTACAAAACAGATTACAGCGCACACATACAAAAATGACATTTTTTTTTACTGTTGACTCGTATGTGGGTGTTGGGCTTGATGGTATCTGCCTTTGAGGTGGTTCCATTTGCACAGTTCTATACAAGCTCTCTTCAAGGGAGATCCTGGCGTAATGGGATAAGTGCCCGAGGTCTCTGGGCTATCAGATTCGGCTGAGCCAGGAAACCGGGGGTCCCTGGTCTGGTGGCTTCGCTCTTCAGTATTTTGGCAGGGCATATCCTTTCTCCCCTTGTATTGGACAGTGGTCACCAACAATGTCAGTCTGTCCGGGTGGGGAGGTGTCCTGGGTTCTGCTCAGGGTCGTTGGACGCTGGAGGAATCTGGATTGCCGATCAATATCCTGGGACTTCGAGCAATCAGACTATGTATGGATCATGGATGGGTCGACTTCGGGGGCTTCTGGTTCGGATCCAGTTGGACGATGCCACAGCCAATCATCAGGGCGGAACGAAGAGTGTGCTGGCAGCCCTGACAGTGGACAGCATCCTCCAGTGAGCAGAACACCTTGTTCCAGCCCTCTCTGCCATATGCATTCTAGGAGTGGAAAACTGGCAGGTGGTTTCCTCAGTCAGCAAGTGTTTGTCCACGGGGTGGTCCCTTCATCAGGACGTGTTTCATCGGATATGTCTCCAATGGGGCTCTCCTGAGGTAGATTTTTGGCGTCCCGTTTTAACAGAACGGTACTGAGGTTTCTGGCAAGGTCACAGGATCCTCTGGTGGACACCGCAGACACTCTGGTGGTCCCATGGGGCCGGTATAGTCGGATATACACCTTTGCTCTCAAGCTTCTGCTGCGGCTTTTGTGCAGGATCGATTCCGGTCATTCTAGTGGACCCGGATGGCCTTGTCGGTCTTGGTACGCCGACCTGGTGCGCTTGGTCGCCGACGTCCCTTTGCGACTGCCTCTCAGGGAGGATCTACTGTCCCAAGGGCCGATCTTTGATCCTGCTTCAGTCGCTGGTTTGAAGGCCTGAAGGCCTGGCTGTTATGAGCTGGGTACTGAAGTTACAATGCTGCTGAAGGCTAGGAAGTTTTCCTCCAGGAAGATTTACCACTGGACGTGGATAGCATACATATCCTGGTGGGAGGTGCTTGGCATTTATCCTTGTTCTTTCTTGGTGGCTCAGATTTTGACCTTCCTTCACGGGGGGGTTGAGCAGAACTTGGCCTTGAGTACCATCAAGGGCCAGGTGTCAGCCTTGGCGGTTTTCTTCAGGGTCCCTTGGTCTCGCACTCCCTGGTGTGTACTCTTAATCAAGGGGTTCGAAATCTGCCTCCACCGGTGTGGTCTCTTCTACCGCCGTGGGATCTGCTCTTGGTGCGTTCGGTTCTACAGAAGCCTCCCTCTGAAAATATTCAGGAGGTTCCTCTGCTCCTCTGTCCCAGAAGGTGGCTTTTTTGGTGGCTATCACCTCTGCTCGCAGAGTGTCACAACGGTAGGCATTATCTTGTCATCCTAAGGGATTTACCTTACATGCCCTGGATGTGTTCAGGCGATTTGGGTGTATTTGGCAACCACAGGGTCTTTTCGGAGATCAGACTCACTGTTTGTGATCACGGATGGGCCAAAAACGGGGCTGTATGCTTCTTCTGTGACCTTTCTAGATGGATCAGACAGACGATGACTCTGGCCTATTCTATCAGGAATTGGGTTTCTCCTTTCCCTGTTACGGCGCATTGTACTTGACCGCTTACTGCTTCTTGGGCCTTCCATCTTCAGGCGTCAGCTGCTCTACTTTGCAAGGCGGCCACCTGGTCGTCGGTATACACTTTCACAAAATTCTACAAAGTGGGTGTGCTGGCATCTGAGGATGCTTCTTTTGGCCGCAAGGTATTGCAGGATGCTGTTTAGGGGGTCTAATCTCTCTTGGGGGTGTATTGTTCAGGTTGGGCTCCAGCTGTTCTGTGTTGAGCTCCTGTTACCTGGTTGGCTCTTGTGTTAGCCTTGGAACTTTTCGTTGTCCCACCTCTCATGTTTGGGACGTCCCTATGGTTCTGAATAATGTAACGCAATGAAAAAAAGAGAAAATGGGATTTTTGACTTGCAGTAAAATCCATTTCTCTGAGTTCATTGACAGACACAGCACCCACCCCTCCAACGAGTTTTGATACTTCTAACACTGCTTGTTACTAAACTGAAGGCCTATAGCAGAGAGGGTGTTGTATACTTACGGTAAGTTAAAATCCAATTTTTTGGGAAAAAAATACAGGTTTTTAAATTGAAAAATAAGAAAACAGTAAAGTTAACTTAATTTTTTTCTATATTGTGAAAGATAATGTTACACTGAGTAAATTGATACCCAATATGTCATGCTTCAAAATTGCGCCCACTCGTGGAATGGCGACAAACTTTGACACTAAAAAATCTCCATAGGTGACATTTAAAAATGTCTACAGGTTACCTGTTTTGAGTTACAGAGGAGGTCTTTTGCTAGAATGATTGCTCTCGCTCTAACGATCACGGCGATACCTCACTTGTGTGGTTTGAACACTGTTTACATATGTGGGTGCGACTTACGTATGTGTTCGCTTCTGTGTGCAAGCACGGAAGGACTGGGCACTTTAAATTTATTTATTTATTTTTTATTTTTACACTGTCTCTTTGGATCACTTTTATTCCTATTACAAGGGATGTTAACATCCCTTGTAATAGGAAAGATAAAACACAACAGGACCTCTTTAATGTGAGATCTGGGGCCAAAAAGACCTCAGATCTCACATTTACACTTAAAAGCAAAAAAAAAGTATTTTTTGTTTCTTTTTAAAAAAAATGTCCCTTTAAGGCCGTTGGGCGGAAGTGATGTTTGACGTCTCTCCGGTCCTCCTCTGAGGGTATAGAGTTGAGCGGGGGCCATCATGCCCAACAGGTCACAGGACTGGATCACCTCCGCCGCTTTCAACGGCTCCAGTAAGCGGTGGAGACACACGGGACGCGGCGGGAAGGGGGTTACCTCTCCTGTCGCCCATAGAAATCTGCCCCAGAAACCACTTTTATCTTAAAGCGGACCACCTGCTTAGGAGAAGAATATCGGGGTTATGGCAGCTATCTGTTGCCATAACAACGGTATTTAACGCCAAAGTACGGACGTATATACACGGTGGGCAGTCCGAAAGTGGTTAAGTCACAAATATAATAAATAATGAATTTTTATGAGAATAAGGGAGTCATACAAATAATTTCTCTAGGTCAAATGTTGATTTTCATAAAGTTTTTCTGCTCGATGTGAGCCTTAGTCATAGCTATGATTAAGGCATATTTAAGGAAGAAACGTGTTAGAGTTGGGATTTACATGTAACTTTTAATCGAGACCAATAAAGAGTGTTTGAGATCCCAAGTATGTGTACTACTTTATGAAATCCAATTATTGCTACACGGCTACCAGGAGCCGATCGTGAGCACCGCCACCTGCACAGCAGATTGAGGATACCAGGGGTTGAACAGCAGAAATTTTTTGGAAGTCTCTAGATCAAATGTGCATTCAGAACTACTTAAAGTGAACCTCTAACATGATGTGTCTGTGTTAACAATATTTCTGAATTCAAAAAGCTGAGTTAAACTAGAGTTCAATTTCTGTGTCTTTACAAAGCCCTTAACGTGAGTCTAAAGGTTGTATCCTCTGTGCAATGTTTTTGCACAGAGCAGCCCCGATACTCTTCTTTTTTCGGTCCCCCGCCGGCAGTCCTGGCTCCTCCCCCCTGCCAAGTGCCCCCAATAGCAAGCCTCTGCACCCAGAGGGTTTTTTACTTTAATGCATAGAATGCATTAAGGTAAAAAAAAACCTTCTGCCTTTAGAACCACTTTAAACCCTGAGCCCAGAAAGGGCCCTGACCCATTCCCAAGGTAACACCCCTTCTCAATGCTAAGCCCCCTCCATCAATTCTACTGTAAAATGCCTACACTGTTACTGGCCACTGTGGTTCTGGCATCGGATTGTGTCAGGGCTTATGTGACATGTAAGCCTCGACTGTGTAGGGCATAGACATTTTTGTTTCCTTACTGTACCAATGTCGTAGAACAAAACAGTGTTAAATAGCAGCGCTTACTGCCTGACTGTATGAGAGAATTTTATGAATTGACAACGTACTTTTGTTTGCTAAAATGTTCCAGAAAAATGGTATTTAGAATCTTTGTTTCCAGTGTTAAATACTTTACACCCATGTACCATTTTTTTTTTTAATAAATGGTCCTCATTATCTAATATTTTCAAACCATTGCAGGGACATGATTTTCTTGTATTCTTTATGAATGTTCCGATATTGACAGTTAAGTGCTCAAAATAGAACATAAGCAATGCTAAATTGGTCACTTGCCTGCATGAACACAATGGATCAAAGCTGGCCATACACTTTGTAATCTCAGTAAGCAGTGCGCCACATTCAAGCACCACTTGTGATGATTGGTTAGTATAAAGAATAAGAATAACTTTTGGTATAATTAAGAAGCTGTATGTTGTAAAGCTGAAATGAAACCACTAAATATTTTCATTCAAAGGTATGACCTTTTATACTTCCAAATTACGATCACATATACTTCATTATGTTGATTGAGAGCATAGAAACTAAAGTGAAGCTCCACTTGTTTGTTTCCTCCCCCCTCTGCTGGCACATTTGGCACCTTTCAGGGGGGAGTGGATACCTGTTTTTGACAGGTACTCGACCCAACTTCCGGGAGACCTCGCTGTGGCGAGGTTTCCCAGAAGTTCGGCCCCCCTCCTCCTTCCACCGCCGACAGGCCATTCAGAAAGCGCAGCATGGTTCTTGCATGCACAGTGGGGAACTGGCTGTGAAGATGCAATGCTTCATTGCCAGTTTCCCTTATGAGGAATGGTGGCGGTAGCACCCGAGAGCTGATGGGAAAATCAGCTGGGGTGCCGACATCACGGGGTCCCTAGACAGATAAGTGTCCTAATATTATATACATTCTTTGTAGCTGCTGACTTTTAATTTTTGGAGGGGGGGGTTGGAGCTACGCTTAAGCTTGTCTAGCACTGGCTGACTGCCCCTTTAAGCTACCTTTGGTGTTCTTACCTCTAAATGTTTATATCCAGTTATTTTGTTTATTTAGGAATGCATCCAATTCATTTTTAAAACAATCTACTGAGCTGCTAAAAACTAGTTCTTGAGGAAGTCTCTTCCACATTTTCACAACTCTTATGCCGCGTACACATGGTTTGACTTTCCGACTGGAAATGTTCGATGTGAGCTAGTTGTCGGAAAGTCCGACCGTGTGTATGCTCCATCGAACATTTGCTGTCAGATTCTCTGGACACAAATGTTTGAGAGCAGGTTCTCAAATTTTCCGCCAACTTGTTGTCGGAAAGTCCGATCGTGTGTACACAAGCGCACAAAAGCTCACGCATGCTCGGAATCAAGCAGAAGGAGCCGCACTGGCTATTGAACTTCCTTTTTCTCGGCTCGTCGTACGTCGTGTACGTTACTGCCTTCTCACTTTCGGAATTTCCGATAACATTTGTGTGACTGTGTGTATGCAAGACAAGTTTGAGCCAACAACCTTTGGAAAAAAATCCACGGTTTTGTTGTCGGAAATTCCGATCTCTCCTCAAAAGAGAATAAATTTAGTTCAGCTAATCATAGCTGAACATCTCCATGCCTCTGATCAGTTTGGTTGAACATCTCCATGCCTCTGATCAGTTTGGTTGAACATCTCCATGCCTCTGATCAGTTTGATTGCCCTTCGCTGCACTTTCTCCAGGTTCTCCGATATCCTTTTTGTGAAAAGGTACCCAAAACTGAACTGCATATTCCAGATGAGGTCTTACTAATGATTTGTACGGAAGCAAAAGTATGTGTCTATCTCTCTTTGAGTCTGTACCTCTTTAAATACAAAGTATTTTGCTAGCTTTAGAAACTGCAGCTTGATCCGGCACAGTGGCGCAGTGGGTAGCACTCTCGCCTAGCAGTAAGAAGGGTCGCTGGTTCGAATCCCGACCACGACACTACCTGCCTGGAGTTTGCATGTTCTCCCTGTGTCTGCGTGGGTTTCCTCCGGGTACTCCGGTTTCCTCCCACACTCCAAAGACATGCTGGTAGGTTAATTGGATCCTGTCTAAATTGGCCCTAGTATAGGTATGAATGTGAGTTAGGGACCTTAGATTGTAAGCTCCTTGAGGGTATAGGGACTGAATGTATGATATATATATGTAAAGCGCTGCGTAAATTGACGGCGCTATATAAGTACCTGAAATAAATAAATAAATAAATAAATCCACCAGAACACCCAAATCTTAACTATTGACCCCCCAACTGTTCTCCTCATACATTTATCAACACTTAATCTCCCTGTGGATTGCAAATCTCACAGACATGAGTGAGCACTCCACTGAGTTATAAGCATCCCAAAGCCAGCAGACTATATTTAATTCTCCACTGGCCAGTGGCTAGACTGGGACTCCTAGGTTACTCAATACATGAGTCTTTTGTCATTGTGCTGTTGTCTGATATTTGCCTGTGCTAATAGCTGAGTTACTCTTTATTGTCTCAATAATATTCCCTTTCAGGGCTTTTTCCATTCATTAAAGACATTAGGAGGGAACACATACACAATATTGGTATAATGATCAGCGCTAAACCATCTGATGAAAAAGATTAAAGTTTAAAATTTAAATGAAAAGGCATGTATCTGCATGCTGATACATGAGGGTGCAACCATGTGAATGGTGAGTGGATTGAAAGTTCTGGGGAATGAACCCCTAAAAATTTGTCTCTAAAAAAGTCTCTAAATGGAGGCTGTAAATGGAGCGAGGCTTCTTCAGGCGCAGGCTGGGGAACCCGATCACTGTGAACAAAAAGAAAACAAAAGGAGGAGAGAGAAGCGCTAAGCCAATCCTTTAAATAGCTTAGGAATTTATTCAGTCTATGAAGAAGGCGAGGCTGTATATTTATTCAGCTGATGAAGATGGCGAGGCTGTGCCTTCGAAACGCGTTCTGATTGGCCAGACAGCGTGTGGGCGGCTCCCCAGTTTGACAGCCCTGGACCATTCCCACCCAGAGACACACAGCCGACGTCTCCATGAGGCTTACCAAGTCTCCAGCTGCGGCTACCATACGGTGCTCATGGATCCCTCAATAGAGACTTCCCGGCGGTCCTCCTGTGCTCCTGTGACACTGCATGTGGAAGCTCCCACCCGCTCTAGCACTCTGCTAGTGCTCCAACATTTTTCAGTTTTTAGTGTTGTTTTATACGTATATACTGAATAAATTCCTAAGCTGTTTAACGGATTGGCTTGGCGCTTCTCTCTTCTCCTTTTGCCTTCCATTCATTAAAGTCCATTTCAAATGTTTCAGGTGTGTCAGAGCTTCTCAGGTCTGTGAACAGGGTGGGTCATTGCTGAAGGAGGACAGGAGTACCCAAACAATCCGGTGGCACCTCGTGCGTTAAAGTGATTGGAAATGATCACCTTCTAAAATAACCCATTCAGCTGAAAATAGAAATGTAATCCAAAACATTTTTGTATAGATATAAAAAAATCATAAATACCCTTTTTCTCTTTTTTATAAGTGATCACATTCCTTCTGTTCTCTGCTGCATAAGAGCTGGGGGGAGGAGAAGCAGCAGCACACTGAGCTACCCAGTGAATGGCTGTGCAGCAGGGGGGGTGTCAGGACAAGTCCGATCATTGGAGGAGTGCAGGCTGAGTTCCCAGTACAGCTATAGAACTGACAACGGTGTGTTCTCCTGCTTAGTTTGGTCATTTTTTAATAGGAGAGCAGAGGGACTGGCAGAAACACCAGAACAGGATACTTTCTCATATACGTACATAGTACAGCAGGCACATATCAGGAATATAAAATGTTGGGTGACAAACGCTTTAATGTTACACTTTTCTTACCGTTCCTTACTGATTCAGCTTGACCTCCTCTAAAGGTGAAATAATGGTTGTACGTGGCAGATTTAAGCATGGGTACGCCATCACTAATGAGCAAATCTCAGAAAATTCACTCTTCTAGTAAATTAGTGGCGAGTTTCTTTGGACTCTTTACTAGATTATGCAGATAGCCCACCCTGATGTGCAGGTTCCTCATTGCTCAATTGCTGACCTCTGGTCAGTGTTAGAGCAAAAGTTGTCTTTTACTGAATAACGGGTAATATGGTACTTCCTTGTTAAATCAATAATACAGTGGAACCTCGGTTTGCGAGTAACGCGGTTAACGAGCGCTTCGCAAACCGAGCACTGTATTTCTAAAATTCCTAACTCTGTTTGCGAGTGTTGTCGCGCAAAACGAGCAGGATTCAGGCCAAAAGCAGTGTGCAGTACCGCTTTTGGCCTGAGGTTGGGGGCGCGAGGGCCGAGCAGAGCCGAAAGTCGCCGATCGGTGCCGTTCGGAAATGCACGGAAAGGCCCGAGGACAGTTCGGCTGACCTCGGAAAGGCTCGTGAACGGAGTCTTTCCGAGGTTTGCCGAGGTCCGCTGAAGTGTCCCTTGGCCTTTTTGGCTGTTTCCGAGGCTCTCCGGCGCCCCTCGCCTCTGGCCGCATACGGTATTGCATCCCATTGAAGTCAAAGCGGAACAAATTATTTTTGTTTCTATTGACTTCAGTGGGAAAACTCGCTTTGATATGTGAGTACTTTGGATTACAAGCATACTCCTGGAACGAATTATGCTCGTAATCCGAGGTTCCACTGTATCTTAGTGTGCAGAGAATCTCACCCCCTCTGTAAAGAAGAAATCTTTACTGGGAGGTGATTGGAAAAAGAAGACCAGGCATGAGCTTTTCTATTTACTTAACATTGTCCAAAAGACTTACCGGTATTTACTTGGCAGGGTTGTCAGTCAAAATTGGAACTCTAGTAAAAATAAATAAACCGGTCAAAGTAGGCATATATGTAGATGATATTATCCTGTTTTCTAAATAACGCCCAAAGCCCCTGCTTAATAAAAGCAACACAATTCATGAATATGTTAATCACTGTTGCCTTTGTATTCTATGGAGCAAATCAGTACTGCTGATGCATAACTCCCAACAGTCCTGGATTGTGTTCCTAAAGTGTCTGAATGGACACACAGAGCTACGGCTCCGTTTGGGTGCCCCCATAGCAAGCTGCTTGTTGTGGGGGCACTCAGCAGGAGGGAGGGGCCAAGAGAGCCGACAAGGGACCCAAGAAGAGGAGGATTAGGGCTGCTTTATTCAAAACCACTGCTCAGAGCAGGTAAGTATAACATGTTTGTTATTTTTAAAGGAAAAAAAAGTCTTTAGTATCCCTTTAAATACATGGGCCAGGTAACTGGGAGCGTGGCAGGGGGTGTGTCCTTTGCAAACTTTGTTATAAAGGGTGTCCTTTTCTATTTCAGAAAGTTAGGGGTATTCCTGTAAGGCTGATGAGAGGGGGAGATTCAGGTAGGATGAGGCACAGAAAGCAGAGACAGCAAAGGGAAGAGGGAAAAGAGCACAACTCAATACATTTCACACCAAATGTTATCACTGGCAACAAATTGTTCTTTAGCAACTGATTGGATCTGTGTTTGCACATATCAGGACATTCGCTGTACTCTGTCACTAAGGATCTGTGTGCACACATTTGGCAGGGTTTTTTCTTTATTAATCCTTTGGGTTTATTCAAGTGAGTGTCTCACTCATAGCATAGTACCTATGGGTTCAAGCACTGCAGACTAGTGTTGGGTTAGTAGGAATGTGCGGGAGCAGACATTAAAGTGGACCTAAAGTCCAAATAGAAATAACTGTGACTGCAATGTCTCTTGTGCTAAAAAGTGAAGCTTCGTGCCTGCTCACAGTCTTCCCTAGAATGTACACCAGGGGTCTTCAAACTACAGCCCTCCAGTTGTTCAGGAACTACATTTCCCATCATGCCTAGTCATGTCTGTGAATGTCAGAGTTTTACAATGTCTCATGGGATGTGTAGTTCCGCAACAGCTGGAGAGCCGTAGTTTGAAGATTCCTGATGTACACTGAGCTGTGCATGCGTGGGAGTGACATCACCCCGCACCAGCCAATCAAGATGGCGGAAGACTGACACCCAGAGGAAGCCAGGGAGAAGACACTTGCACCAAAGAGGGAGCTCACAGGCATTGGACTGTTGCAGCCAAGGTAAGTATTTTAGACTTTAGTTCCACTAATACAGCAATCACCAATATTACACAGAATTGTCTGAGCTTCAGCCATAAGGGAAAGGTTTGGAAGGCTGGGTGCGTATCTTTTGATGCCTGCAAATCAAACAGGCAGTAGTTTGCCAAAATCCCCTCAGTGAAAAAGTCTCTTTAAGAAAAGCATTAGTTTGGACCTGCTTACCATTTATGTTTTTACATTAAAACATATGGCTTTTTTTTTTTGTTTTGCTTTTCTATAAATACATTACTGTCATGGCAAATGTTTCCTTGAGGTCAAAATGATTACCCGCTGTTCCATTTTTCCCTAATCTTTGTATGATTGTTCTGTAAGAGGAGGGGGTGTATTTATGGGGCTGATTCATGTTCTGCCTTGAAACCACACATTCACACCTATTCTACATTTGTACTTTTTTTTTTTTCATTTCAAGCCTCCCAGTAAATGTTGCTTTCTGAGTCAGACGGGTGTTTGACAGAATGTAGGCTCTTCTCCCTGTGCCATCTTGTTACACACTTCTCTGCCGAGGAAAGTGCAGGCTATAGGAGGTCCGCCCCCTCTGCGTCTGAGCATCTGTCATTCAGCGAGATGTACGAGTCACGCAAGTCACTTTGTATTACAGGCGCACCTTTTAAATGCTCCGAACAGCTCTGGCAGAGTGTTATCGGGGGAATTAGGCATTATCGTGTATTTGTGATATGCAGAGGTGATCAACCAACTAATGTAGGGTGATGTTTCTTTGCACAGACCTTGTCCTAATGCTGAAAAGTCAAGTCAATATGTACCATAGGAATGAGAAGCAAGTAATAATTAGTGTTGGTTAGCAATGGAAAGATGTCAGTAGAGGTCTTCAGGTCAGCAGTTGCAAATTTCCCCCATTTTCTGTAGTCATAAAAAAAAATCTGTCCTTAGAGAAATATAGAAGCTGTCATTGCTGATCTCCTAATGAAAAGAACTCACCACTCCAGGTATAACTGATACGCTCACTGGAACACACACCTGATTGCTAACCCCGGCTCGCCACCATGGTAAATTGTCAAAATAAGAAACGGCTGCACCTCACGTGGGCTCCAAATAAAGTTTATGGGAATATGAAAATATCCAAAATGACACCAGAGGACACCAGCAGTGGTCAAGGTAGATGCGGTTCACACAACAGAAATGTGCTTAATCATGATTAAAATGTTACTAAACCCAGTAATCTGAAAATAGTTCATCTGCCCCCCCCCCCCCCCAGTTCCCACAGCTTATAAATCTTCTTTTTACATAAAATATTGCCACTATATACCTTTTTGGATGATCTGTATACTACGGTTACATGATAAACTGCACAGTTTCTCCAGTGCTGAGAGTTCAGGTAGGAGGAAAATTCCACTTTAGCCTGTATACACGCCCACATGTGTGATGTCAATATCATGTGACCTGGCTAGCTCTGAGAACAAGTAAATGTTCTCTCCAGCATAACTGAGCATGTGCAGGTTGGCTACCCTGCCTGTGTTAGCTGGCCTTCCCCAGATACAGTGCAGGAGGGGGAGGATCTATGCATACAGGATAAAACAGTCTTTTTACACAATGTAGAGGATTAACCCCTTAAGTTCCACAGTGATTATAACAAGCATGCTATGCTGCATATACAGACTGATTTTACTGTTGTGGGTTTAGTAACACTTTAAACTTTACTTGGAGCCCACGTGAGGTGCAGCCGTTTCTTATTGCTGATCTCCTGCTGGAAACAGTAGTTGCTCGGCTGTTATGTTTTTCCCTCTGAATTCATTACTTTTAAAATGCCTTCGTTTACACATGTGGCCAAGGGGCAGTATAAACAGATGGCCGACTGTGCTTTTACTGCCCCTGCTCTGCCACAAATTAACATGGCAAGCAGCCATGTTGGTTCACATTTACTTTGTTCTCCGCTATCTCTGGCGACTACAGAACTATACCCCTCTTTGTTGTGAAGAATAGGAAAGAGGTAGGGTTCTATAGTACTATCTTGTTGCTGTTAAACTGGTACAGTAGGGCGAGTGAGCTTTGTTCCTTTATGGCAGGAACATATTGGAAAAACTAAAGGATAAATGCCTAAAATAAGAAAACTATAGATAACATCACATTGAAGGGCTGGTATGATTTTTGTTTTAGGGCTTAGATATACACTATATTACCAAAAGTATTGGGACACCTGCCTTTACACGCACATGAACTTTCATGGCATCCCAGTCTTAGTCCGTCTGCTTCAACTCTTTTGGGTAGGCTGTCCACAAGGTTTAGGAGTGTGTATATGGGAATGTTTGACCATTCTATATCATTTTATTGTTTTAAAATGTATTCAAAATCATCATACAACAAATATACACTCACATTTAAAATTATTTAAAGCAGAACTTCAGTCATTTTTTCATCTTTCCATCTATTAAATCTTCTGCCCTTGTTGTTTTAACTTTGCATAGCAAAACATTATTTTCTGCCAGTAAATACCTTATACAGCCACTTCCTGTTTCTTGTCTGGTAAAAAGCCTAGACATCATGCACAGCTCTTTCTCTCACTCTTGTGAGAGTTTGCCAGGAAAGGAGGGGGGGGGGTGAGTCATAACAGGGCCAATGAGAGCTGCACAGCTGGAAGTGGTCCCTTGTGTGTCTGTGTAAATCCAGGAGGTAAACAGGCAGCAGCTTCAGCTGCCCACAGTTAAAATGATTGCAAGCAGACTCAGTGGAGGGAGTTTTCTGCAGCATATTCGGCAAGTACAGAATCACAGTATATATCAAATAATATGCAAAGTGGTTGGAGGGAAGCTTCCGAATGGCAAAGATGTTGTTATTACAAATTATGTGAGCAGCCTGCAGTTCTTCTTTAATCATGCCTGTGTATGTTACATGTGCCAACGGTGTTAGGGGGAATGTATCGCCTTTCAACCGGCTCTGCATCCCCGGCCGTCAGTGCTCCCTCCATGGGTTACACACGGAATATCCCTCCCTGGTTCCACGATTGTCAGCCTCTCAGGTCTCTCCTACTAGTTTTGTCACTCCACGTGACTTCCTCTGGGAGATCTGATTGGCTGACAAATTTACCATTCTTTATATAGCTTCTCTATATGGACTCTATATTTGATGTAAACAGATATTAAAATATAGAGTCCATATAGGTTTAGGGGGTGTACTATCGCTGAGTAAGAATGCTGGACGAATATTCTTGAAACAGGCTACAGGAAAATGGCCGCGCTTTGCATTAATATGGACTACAAGAACATGGCGGTGGCAGCCGCTATATAAGGAATGGGAAATTCATCAGCCAATCATATCTCCCAGAGGAAGTCACGAGGAGTGACGAAACTAGTAGGAAAGACCTGAGAGGCTGACAATCGTGGAACCAGGAAGGGATATTCAGTGTGTAACCCATGGAGGGAGTGACGAAACTAGTAGGAGGGACCTGAGAGCCTGACCAAAATGGAAGGGATATTCAGTATGTAATGGACGGAGGGAGCACTGATGGCCGGGGATGCAGAACTGGTTGAAAGGCTTGAAAGGCGATGCATTCATCCTAAGGCCTTATGTACACTGCTGCTGGTAAACGGACGTTTAGGAGCAGTTGGGCATTTTTTTCAGCTGCTCCTGAATTCTCCTCTATGTTATCTTATCAGTACATGTACACAGGGTCGTTTCTAGGCAGTTGAGTTTAGAAGCATTTTTTGGAACGCAAAAAAATGGGTTCAGGCGGATGTTCAGAGGCATTTGAAACGCTAAATGCCTGTAACAGCCTGTAACGCTGCTAAACACGGTAACTCACGTTTAGGAGTGTTTCGTTTACAGATGTTCATCATTTTAACAAAAAAAAAAAAAATATATAATTTTTTTTTGTTTTTACAAACGCTTCTAGACACAAATGCCACATGTAAACGTGGCTAAACGGATGTTTTTAGATGCCGGTTTCTAGCTGTCAAGTTAAATTGTTCAAGAGAGGTTAAACAACGTCCCGTGTACACAAAGTCTAACACTGTTGACACATGTAACATACACAGGCCTGATTAAGTAATTTTAAATGTGAGTGTATAACTGTTGTATGACGATTTTGAAGACATTTTTTTTTTTAAACAATACATTTTTATTGCAAGTTTTTCATTAACAATACAGATTGTCATTCACGTTAATCATTTGTAACCATCATAGTTACATTGGTTCATAAAGATAACAGTATAATACTTGTTAACCTGTACCAGTCTACCCCTAATGGGTTCAAACTGTAGGCATGGACAGGCCTCAAAGTAAACTAGAAATTTCAGTCCAAAAAATTAAAACAAAACTAAAACTTGCTAATTAGATTAATAAAGTGGGTCCAAGATGGTGGACTACATCGGAAATATGCACATATATGACTTAGGGATATTTAAAACTTAGGGATAATTTTCAATTTGCACTCTTTTAAGTAGTTGGATGCTCTAAGATGAGAGATCCATGTACTCCAATTCCTTTTGAATGTGTTGGTGGAGTAGTTTCTATAAGCAAACATAAGTTCATACTGAGCTTGGATATTTAGTCTGGCTATAGCAGTCAATAAGTTGGGTGCATCCCTGGATTTCCAGAGGCTGGTTATAGTGAGCCTTGCTGCTATTAGTGTGTGAATTACTATTGTTCTAAATATTTTAGGGTATATGTCCAAATTAAGACGTAGTAAGGCTGTGGCCGGGCTGAGTTTAGTTAGGTTTGATTTTGTATAAATTTTAAGACGATAAAGTACTATTGCGAGATCTGGTTGCTTTGCATGTGGTCAATGAGATTGGAGTTCACAGGCAGCAATAAGGAGGCATTATACTAAAAGGCGATCGATGTGACCTGAGCTCATGGGCAGTTTATATGAAGGTGGAATATTAGAAGGAGCACTCCAGACGATTGATTATTCTCAAAGGCGCCTTTATATAGCCTATAAGGTGAGGGCACAACTGGTGGAGGGAGTAAGAGGATTATGAGAATATACACAGAGGTGGATGAGTGTGGAGAGACCGTTTCATTTTAACTGTTTCCATTTTTCACAAAATGGACTGACGCGCTGTTTTCACTATCAATTGATGTATATAAGGACACTGTGGGAAAAAATTTGTGCCTATTGCACTTTATTGCACTTCATATTGTTTGATTCATATAAGGACACTGTGTGGAAGCCTTATGCACATTGCACTTTAATTTACAATTGTATATACCATTGCACTTTATATACTAAGAGGATATTCTTATGATTCATTTAGCGCTGCACTAATTTTTCATATATGTTTATTAGTCACATGTTCAGGAAGTGTGGGTAGTGCCGGCAGCTTCTCTGTATTAACATAGCAGCTCACATATATGCGTGGTCTTGGGCTTCTGTTTTTTTTTTGGAGAAATACTGTAGTGATTAAACGAAGATCTTTGTTCTGGTATTGTACAAGAAAAAAATTTGTGTTTATCCCTTTGGATAATTTTGCATGAATTGTTGCTCTTGAAAGTGTACTAATGATCAGATTATCGTAGGATTGATTTGAAAGTGGTATTTTTCATCAGATTTTCTGATCATGTATACTAGGCAGAACTTTTTTACACAACAGAGACGAACGTTTAAAAAAATAAAAATAAAATAAATGTTTCTTCTCTTCTTTTTTTAATGTTTCCACCACTCCCTTAAGTGTCCAGTGCCCCCCAAGTGCACCTGAGGCTACTTCCACCTTCCTGGATCATTTCAGTGCCCGCCAGGGGGTGCCATTACTGTAAAGGATGGAGAACTGCAGATAAACAGATACAACTTAAACTTTGACCAAAATAAAACTGGAAACTGATTGTTTTTTCTATGCAGAGCTGCACCAGACTTTGTGCTCTCCAGTTTTACCCCTCTTACTCCTGAGGTCCCAACAAAATGGCAAATTTAAAAAGTGTGTGGTCACAGCCAAACAATACAGAATTTCTTTGTTTTAAATTGTATATTAGATTATTTAATGAGCTTTATTTGTTTCATTTTTACATGTGTATTTTGTAGATCATCAGACTTGGCCACTACAGCATGGTGCAGTATTTCTAGACGGATGTGTTTTTATCAATATAATTAGATTAAATTGCTCCCCCTTGGAGAAGAAAAGTCTTGTCTGCAGTCAGGATTTGTCATGTGTATACAAATATCAGTTTCTGCTTGTTGCTATTGTGTCCAATTTGCAAAGCCCTGTGCTACCCTAATTCTATGGATGCTCAGTGGCTAAGTGCGCTCTTTATATTGTGATCTTAGCATATGATACTAAGTAGGTTTGTTCTCTCTGCTGTGCGTGCAAACATGAATGACCTGGGAAGGCATCCCCTCCTTTCCCTTTCTTCCGCACACACCACAGGTCTCTAGAAACCTTTTAGCAAAATTGTTGCCTTAAAACTTGTAATAAAACTTAATGGTCTGTCCTTAGCATGAAATGAGGGAAGGGGGAATGGAGATTCCTTCAGTGAACAAATAAAGGATAGCCATCTCCTTCCAAGTATACTGAGCAAGCTATAGGCAGTACAGACTTAACTTTTTCCCCATCGGAGATGTTTAAAGTGGACCTGAACTCAAACAAGAACATTTTCTCTTTTTATGTACAACATTTAGAAATATTAAAATGTATCTATAGTCAAAACTTGATTTTTTTTTTTTTTTAGTTTAGTTAGAATTAGAACTCCTACTTCTGCATGCTGGTCGCGGCCAGGTTTTTGCACATTTGTGTATGCTTGGGGGATACCTGTGAATGCACACAAACAACCCAGTTCTCTTCAAGCTTCCAGATACCTGAAACCTGCAGCATGTGTGCGTATGTGCAGGTATTCTTGCGCAAGCGCAATAATGCCGCAGGTCTCTAACAGGTGCCAAATACATGGTAGAGACCTGTAACACATTTGGGCACGCATGGGATATTTCAAGATGGTGGTGCAAAAAAAGGAGGGGCGGGAAGGGAATTTTGCCATGGTCAAGCTCCTCATTACCCATTGAACATCCCAAGCTTCAAAGTAGTTCAAGCAAGCTTATGGCTGCAACTCCATTTGGCTGATTAGTGAAAATGACACTGGCAGCTCTACAAGGTGTTCAGTTAAAGTGATTGTAAACTCTGTTACAGCACTTTTACCTACAGGTAAGCATATAGCAAGGCTTACCTGTAGGCACCGTGAATATCTCCTAAACTTGCACAGTTTAGGAGATATTCAGTATATGTGCTGCTGCCGACGTTATCAGCGCCTGCACTGAAGAAACAGCTGGCTGGTGCCGTTCCTTCAGGACTCTTCAGGACTTGTGCTGTGATGTCATCGCGGCTCCGGCCAATCACAGCGCCGGAGCTACAAACCCGGATATAACTCCGGTGGAAGATGATGGCCGTGTACTTGGAGTGGCGACACCGATTCAGGGCATCGTTCTGAGATAAGTATTTCATAATGCACTAGTATGTGATACATACTAGCCCATTATGCCTTTGTCATGCAGGGTTTGTTTTTTCTTTCCGAGGTTTACAACCTCTTTAAGCTTTGAAGATTCAAGAAGCTGATTGATTGGAATATTTACAAACAACGATTTAGTGCTACACCTATATATAAATACAAAAAATTATACATAAACAGAATCTGTGATCAAACCATTTAATGAACGATCCAATACAAAATATATGTACAAAAAATATATAGAGATGAACTACGTGAATATAAATAAAAAAGTCCATGTGAATTAGGGGTGCTGAAATTAATCGATGCATCGCGATTCGGGTGTCCCCGATGCGGCATCGGGGACCGGAAAGTCGATGCCGGGTGACGACTAGCCCCGCCCCTCGCTCGGAGCGTATTTTTAAAATGACTTTCTTTTAATAAATGTTGTGCTACTATGGATGATGTGCCCCCGCTGTATGTGCTTTTTAAAAAACAATGTCACTTCATACCGAATTTCCCCGTAGTACGATACGATCCCGCTCATGTGACTCCCGGCCCATCCCGCCCCTCTCCGCTCTCCTCTTCCGTCTCCTGAGTCCTGACGTCAGTCCCGCCCGCCTCTCTTCTGATATGATAACTATAGTCAGCGGGCCGGACTGAGAATTCCCCGCTGATGTTAGGACTCAGGAGACACATGAGAGGAGAGGGGCGGGACTGAGAATTCCCCGCTGACGTCATGACTCAGGAGAGCGGAGAGGGGCGGGATGGGCCGGGAGTCACATGAGCGGGATCGTATCGTACTATGGGGAAATTCGGTACGAAGTGACATAGTTTTTCAAAAAGCACATACAGCGGGGGCACATCATCCATAATAGCACAACATTTATTAAATGAAAGTAACTTTAAAAACAGTAACCGTACTCCTCTCGCTCCATCCAGACAGGTCCCTGACTATCCTGTGCACATTCCACTATTAACTCCTAGTGTGCTGGAAGGTGCAAACAGGAATGCCAAGGAACTGTCAGCACCAGTGGTGGCCCATGCATTGTGGTGGGGGAGGGTGGTTAGTGATGACTGCATTTAATGGGCACAGGTGGCTGTGTTTGACGGGCACAGGTGGCTGCGTTTGACGGGCACAGGTGGCTGCTTTTGACGGGCACAGATGGCTGCGTTTGATGGGCACAGTGGCTGCGTTTGATGGGCACAGTGGCTGCGTTTGACGGGCGCGGATGGCTGCGTTTGACGGGCACAGTGGCTGCGTTTGATGGGCACAGTGAGGCTGCATTTGATGGGGGAGGTTCAGTATTTTTCAGTTTGGGGGTGCAAACAGTTTGTCATCTGTGTATTCCATACCTTCTGACCTCCCAGCAGCCGTGTGTGTGTGAATCTCTGTACCCTGTAGTGCACCGGATTAGTGCACTTTTTAAGGGAGTGAGGTTATTTTTAATTCAAAGCAGAGTTCCAGTCAATTTTTTGTTTATTAAAAGTCAGCAGCTACAAAAAAAGTGCATCTTCTGACTTTTAATAAAAAGACACTCACCTGTCCCACAATCCAGCGACGTGGCCACCCAAACCCTCCCTTCTCTCCCCCGCCTGTCCACAGCAGCTTCACAGCCGGGTGCACATGTCTCACTGCACTGTCCTGCATAGCCGGGCAATCTTTTGGGAACTGTGATGTGTCCCAGAAGATTGCAGGGTGGAAGGGCCGCCTAGGCGGCCCAAGCGGATGTGGGAGCTCATCGGTAATCGTGATGCATCGCGGAATCGAATTGAATCGCTGACCAGATAATCGTAATCAAATCGAATCGTGAGACCAGTGAAGATGCGCACCCCTAATGTGAATGTGCTTTTTCACCAAAAACTAAAATCCTATTAATGCGTGCTAATTCTCGCGTGTAAATTTTCACAACCTGTGTAACCACCACCAATGGCCATTCAACTAATCTTTTGACCCATAATTATTAGGTCTAAAAACGCTTGCCCCTTTTGGGGCAATAGCTGGGTTGTATTTTCCTCTCTTTTCTTATCTTCTTCCTGGTCCATAGTCACCTGAAGACACTCAGCCTTATCATGCTAGGAAGCTCAGAAAAAAATACATGGACCATCATAGCGCTTTCCATAAAACCAACTATGTTTATTGTAAAACTATATACAATCAACTCACATTTTTAAGTGCACTAGAACTGGTGCACAACAGACAATATCATGTACAAAACACCGCCAGGCACTTCCGCTTGAGGCTGCAGCTTGTGGATGCTCGGATACTATTCCTTTCTGGTTACCCTCCAACTAATTACTTTGACACATACATAAAATTCTTATGTCGCCGGTTCTGCCCCGTACGTGTTACTCCACGATTGTGGCTTCTTCAGAGGATAAGGTCCTTTCCTTGCTGTGAGCCTGATCAGAAAATATGGAGGAATGATCTTTTGTCTCCTTCACAAGCCAGCATATTGAGGGAAGGGATGGAGAAATAATATGTAGGGATTTTAGGTAGTCTCTACCATCTTGTCAATATTTTGTTAATTTTTTGGTAGCTACTAAAGAGAGAGGTTTTATGGGTGAACCATAATATATAGTCTTCTTGTTCCTGTATGAAAGCTATTTGTAGTAGTTTTGCAAATTATTGTTGCAAACTATGCCTGTCTTAAAGTAGCATATACAATGTGGATAGTGTGTGCCTAAAGGTATTTTTTCTGAGCTTGAAGTTTCACAATGGGTTAGAGACCACACACAGGTTCCTGGTGCAGGCAATATAAAGTGGTGTAATTGAAGGATTCTTCAGAATGCAAGGGGAGCATACAGGGGTTCTTGTTGCGTAGCAGATATGGTAGGCCACTTGGAGGATGTTCTGAAATGTATTATCCTTGTACCTGCCTTTACTAATATCTGGAAACCTGGGTCTGTAATGCCTGGTGGGAATAGGGGGTTCCCCAGGGTTGGGTACATCAGAGATGTACTGGAAAAAATCTGTGCCATTTCGAAAGTATTTTAAATAATCGCTAGTGTTGGAACATTATGGGATGGGTTTGTAGTGTTGAGTGTGCGTCATGATGTGACCATCATGGCAAGTTTTGGAGGGAAAAAATGATGATTTTATTATGTGAAAAATTACAGAATTTACCGTGGATGTGAAGTGGTTAAGAAGTGTTTTTTTTATAATCCTCCTGAAAAATTGCAGTGCACTTCCTGTGTCTAACCACTCATGTTTAAAAACAGCGTGTTAGATTTGGCGATGTCACTACATGCTGCTTACTGCTCTCCTTGCTGGAGAGAAAACTGCAGTGCAAGAAGCTCTCTGCTTCTGATTCATGAATTTTGTGGATCAGTGATTTCTGCACCCCTCCTTCTGCTTCTAGAACATTTCTCCACCACTTATCAGATCACCAATTATCAGGGGTACATATCTGACACAACTACGCAAAGCCCCTCCTCTACTAAGGTGATTGCTTTTACCAGATACACAGCATTGGTAAGTCAGTAATGGGGAAAAGATCAGCTGGAGGGGGGCCTATAGGTAATACTAAAGTACCCTCTGCCTTCTTTTTTACACATAATTTTCACAGTAGAGATGCTCATTGATGCTTTGTATTCATCTTGCTTGTATTTTAAAGTCAGTTGTGCAGATTGGTTTTCCAAATATATGTCTTTAATTTTTTTCTGCAAAATTCACAAAAATACATTTCATATTATGAAAGGGTTTTAAAAGATTCAGTTCAGTTTGGGTAGATTTGGGCATGGTTTAGCTCCTGCATTGGATCCTCATGACTGTTTGAGCTGGGGGGGGGGGGGGGGGGGCGGACTGGTGACTTTGGTATCTTAGCTGAAAAAGCTAAGCTTAGCCTTTCATAGCCATGTTAAGGGCACAGGAAAATCTCACAACCAGGTTCCCAGAAAGCTGCAAAGACTTGGTAGATGATGCTCAGATTTCACGAAAATAGAAAAATTTGTTTTAGTTGTAGTTAGTGTAGTGTTAATGTAATGTTAATGTAGTTGGTTCGTTTTTTATCGAGTGTCAACACATTGGCACCCTCTGACAAAGTTTGAATGCCTATGCCATTCCACCTCCTTGCAGACCCTATCCTTTTTTCCACAAACCCTCTTGGCGGAGACAGTGGTGGAAACTTGGAATAGGGATATGGAAGTTACCCTCACTGAGGAATATTGGTCCTGCAAGAACACTCCTCAAGGTTTCCGTTAATGTTGACATTCAGGAAAGAAGTGATAAACTTCGCAGCCACTGGTATGGCACCCCAAAATGCCTCCATACCATTTTTCTTGTTGCAGTAGGGCAGTTTAAAGGACGCACATTGTTTCCTTTTTTATGGGATTGGCCTATCTGTAACTACCATTTGTCTTCTCGTATAACAACAGTAGCAAGGTCAAGTACAGTTGTTACTAGACAGGGACTTTCACGTGGTTAATAAAGCTGAAGCTTGATCTCATTATATCTTGCCTTTTTCATGACTGGTGGGCAGGGCCAGCAGGGTGCTGTAGATAGCTTCCTAAAAACATCATCGCAGTCTGCCTCAGTACTCCTCTCAAGAGCCCTCATCCCTGATGCAAGCAGTGGGCTTGCAAAATGTTAATTATGCCTTAGTAGTGCCCTGATAAATGTACCTTTTTTTGAAAAATACTGCACTTTCTTGTATGTGAATGTGCCTAGGTACTTCTGTGCCTACAGCCTTTTAGCTGTATATCTGCTGTGCAAGATCAAAGGTACTGCTGCCTCTAACTGATAGTCTCATCAGATTTTGAGTCAGATTTGGTAATGTCGCTACTGTGCTGCTCACTGTTCTGCTTTCTTGAGGATTTGGGATTAAGAAGCAAAATTCTGCCTCTACCAAGATGGTCAGATCCACATAACAAGGCATAGTAAATCAGTAATGGGGAGACCACAAAAACTGAGGGGCTAGTCTTTTGCTCTTTTCTTTTTAGGCAAAGCTTTGAGAGTTTAGTTCCTCTTTTACGTCTAGAAATTACGGTATGTTTCCCTGCTGAACTGTGCCTGAGAATTGGTGGAAATTGCAATGTGAGTCAAATAATATGAATGCTCAACATAAAAAAAGCCAAGGGCTTAAGAGTTGAAAAAAGTAAAGGATTTCTGCCAACATCCAACCAAATGTAGATGAATAACCTAATGGACAAGACCACAACATTTCTGTTTTTTTTTTTTTTTGCCTAGTGCGTGGTTTGTAGTGACCATGAAATACAACCCGCTGTTATTTGTTCTGTAATTGTGTTTGAAGGATAAAACTGCTTTCTATCCCTCACCTGTAATGCCTCTTTCTGTATAAATAGCCTTTGATCGTCATGTAATTTTACTAGGGTTTGGCAATGTACGCCTGCTAATAACATAATACAACGTATGACTGCTTGTTATGTGGCTTTTACTCTGATACTGATACTCTACGATGGTCTGAATACTGTATTTACCATTTTCACTTAATTAACATGAGAGCACAATGATTAAACCGGAAAATCCCAGTGCTCAGAATCCTCAAAGTAGATCACAATTTATCCTTTAATTAGTTATTAAACATAGGTAAACCAAGTACCTGGGGACAGCACTGGGGGTCAATAGACATGACTAATAATGAGGAAGGAGAAGAGATAAGTGCCAACCAGCGCTAACATAATGTAAATGAACAGTCAAAGGGGTCACAAAAATCATCTATTCCGCGGTTCAAATGTGACCTTCAGGAAGCATATGTAAAAAGCTAAAAGAGTTGATACTGGAAACATTAGAGTATAATCTCATATGTGAAGTATTGTCCTAAGGTCACTTCTTAGGCTGTGTTTCTGGCACCAGAAAATGAGTATAGTTATAAACATCTAGCAGGAGTACAGAAATAAACTCAGAAGCCATTTTAGCATCCGCCAGTCAGTTTGTATGAGCCAGGTACCTTAATCAAACAAAAATATAAATGGTTTAAAGAAAGTTTGAAGGCCATGTTTTTTTTAGCTTAAAGGCTAATTTCACCCTTTTTTTCTAAATTCCAGCTCCCCTATTTACTAATATACCATTAATGTATCTCTGTTGCAGAAAAATAAAGCTTTTATTAGCCCCCGGTGTGTTCCATAGAAAGTTCATTACTTCCTGGTATGTAGATTTGGGACATGAAAATCAGTAAGACACAGGAAGCAGTTCACCAGCTGACCTCACCCATCAACTAGGAATGCACGGCTTTCCCTGCAACCCTCCAGGCATGCATTTGCCTGGCTTGTCAATGTAGACTGCCACAGCTTCTATATTTGCACTGCATCCCCAGCATCCCTCCAAAAATGCTCAGGTCGCATGCTAAACTCTCTCTCACACAAGGCTCCACTTAACTTGTGAGGGCATTCTGGTTGCAGGCTAACCAATGAAACTCTCCATGTTTAGGGGCACCTGGGGCACTCTAAGAATAAATAGACTATGTAGGGCCTACATCGAAGGATCTTGGGCTTGCATTGATGGCACCAGTTTGATATCAGTTATGAGAAGCTTCTGAAAGTATTTAGAATTTGTTGACAGGTACATTACCTGCAGTTGACCTCCTTCTAACCTACATTTCATCTGCTTTAAGCTGCTTTTGCAATCTCATCGACATGCGGGAATGCAAAATCTGTCTGATTCAAAGAAAAAAAAAGGCCAATCAGCACAGGCCCATACAGTTCAGGGAACAGTTTCCCACTGGTGCTTTTTGTTTATGCAGTTGTACAGTCAGGATAGGAAGGAATGACATGGATATGTCTGAAGCTTTTTTAGATATAGAATGACCAAAAAAATGGCTAGCAGCTCAATAGTTTACAAATCAAGGGGGGGGCCACTTAAAAACACCTCTCTGTGGCCCTACACACATGAGCATCTAGTGCTGTCCCGATGCTGGAATTGAAAGGGCAGTTGGAGCCGAACAGTACTAAACATATTAGTGTTCAGCAAAGTGTTACAAGGGTTTTTCTGTGGAACCACTAAAATCAGCGCATTAAAATCAAAATGGAAGCAGAAGTCTCAGCAGCGTATATTTAAACAGTATTACTTAGGTGGCTCAGCAACTCTGAATTCTAAACTTCGATGTATGCATAGTAAGAGAGAAAACCAAGGTCAAAACGGATGTCAAGGTTACCCTAGGCTTCCATAAAGTTATGGAAACCCATGGAAGAATCAGGCTGGCTCGGGGCAGCTGAAGAACTCTTGCAGCTGCATAAGAAACACTTCACAGTGCCCAAATTACTATCAGGATATTCACAAATTTTACACATCATTGAGTAAGAAGATGTTAATCTACCATGACAGGTCCACTTTAAACGTGGAACAGGTAATTTAATGCTGCAGCTTTTCCAGAGATGATTTCATTTGATAAAATCACAATTTAGTTACATTTAGATAAATTCATTAAGGATCAGTGGGAATCTTTTTACGTCTTCTTTCATATTTGGTCAAGTTAATTTATATGTAGCTCTGAAACTCAAGAGTCACAAATTACTTACAATCACAAAGTTAGTAGTGGTGTTTTCCAACTTTAGCTGCTGTGATTAGTGTTGTGAACATAGAAATTAAATAAGAATATTATTTTTATTAATAAAATGGCTTTATTTAGTGATGCAAAAAACCAAGGGGCAAAGTGTATTAATCCATACAAACTCCAAATACTGTTATCAGTTTTAGATATTGTAAACCTATGATAAATAATCCGTTAGATTATAGGAGCCTCAAATATAGCCATCAATACTTCTTAAAATAGGTGTAAACCCCAACAGAATGACATTTAGAATCTGTTGTTGACACTCCTCCTTTTTTATTTTTTTTAATCTGTTTTTCTGAGAAATTTGCTCACGGGAACACTTAACATTGACTCCTTGAAAACTGAAGTGGATTGGAATATCAAAATTTGATATTTTATTGGGAACATCCAGAAAAGTTAACTGTGTCTAAGCAGTAGTCAAATGTATAACTTTTATCTGAAATTTCCCCTAAAAAATAGCAGTTCACTTCTTGGTACGTGAGTGCTCACAGCCTCATAGCCATATATCTTTAGTGTGGTTTTTAAAGTGTAACTGAAGGCAAAAACTTTTTTTTTTCTTTTTACATTTTGGATAGAGTGGAGGTGGATTAGAACACCTGCCACTTTTTATTGCTATCTGTGTCCCTTTTAGGGAGATTCACTCCCTACACAAATTTTGGGTTGACATCAGAATAGTAATAGAGGGAAAATCTTCCAATGGGGACACTAGTTCCGGTGACACCCTGGAATTCCCTCACTTTGGAGGGATTTCTCCCCATACTTTGTTTTAGCTATGGGACAGAAAGTGAAGATAAATCCCCCCTATGTAAAACAGATGGCAAAGAAAAAAAAAACTTACAGGGGTTTATAACCTTCCCTTACTTCTCTTACTTATACAAAATGAAAAGAAAAGTTTTGCTTTTAGTTACACTTCAAGGCACTGCTGCCAGTCTTAGGAGATAAGGAGTGAGGCTTGGTGATATTACTACTGTCCTGTCTGCTCGGGTCTGGTCACATGATTTGGCTTCACTCTGTCAGCCAGCGGCAGCTGCAGGGAAGAGTAGGGTGCACAGATAACGGCTGGGACATCAGAGCCTATGAGTGACATCACCACTCCCTGAATTCCCAGCTTTTCTCAGGCTGCTCGCATGATTGTACCGGAACAGGTTAAAAATAGGCACAGTGCCTTGAAAAAGTATTCATAGTATTCATTTTGTCATGTTATAACCAAAAACGTAAATGTGTTTTATTGGGATTTTATGTGATGGACCAACACAAAGTGGCACATAATTGTGAAGTGGAAGGAAAATGATAAATGGTTTTTAACATTTTTTACAAATAAATATCTGTAAAGTGTGGCGTGCATTTGTATTCAGCCCCCTTTACTCCGATACCCCTAACTAAAATCTAGTGGAACCAATTGACTTCAGAAGTCACCTAATTAGTAAATAGAGTTCACCTGTAATTTAGCCTCAGTATAAATACAGCTGTGTGTAGTTTAATCTTGGTGTAAAGGTCTCAGAAGTTTAAAGCAGGGTTAATTATAAAAAATATCCCAAGCTTTGAACATCTCACGGAACACTGTTCAATCCATCATCCGAAAATGGAAAGAGTATGGCACAACTGCCAAGAAATGGCCATCCACCTAAACTGACAGGTCGGGCAAGGAGAGCATTAATTAGAGAACAGCCAAAAGGCCCTTGGTAACTCTGGAGGATCTGCAGATATCCGCAGCTCAGGTGGGAGAATCTGTACACAGGACAACTATTAGTCATACACTCCACAAATCTGGCCTTTATGGAAGAAGAAAGCCATTGTTGAAAGAAAGCCATAAGAAGTCCTGTTTGCAGTTTGCAAGAAGCCATGTGGGGGGACAAAGCAGGCATGTGGAAGAAGGTGCTCTGGTCAGATGAAACCAAAATTTTACATTTTGGCCTAAAAGCAAAACGCTATGTGTGGCGGAAAACTAACACTGCACATCACTCTGAACACACCATCCCCACCGTGAAACATTGTGGTGGCAGCATCATGTTGTAGGGATGCTTTTCTTCAGCAGCGACAGGGAAGCTGGTCAGAGTCGATGGGAAGATGGATGGAGCCAAATACAGGACAATCTTAGAAGAAAACATGTTAGAGTCTGCAAAAGACTTGAGACTGTGGCGGAGGTACACCTTCCAGCAGGACAATGACCCTAAACATACAGCCAGAGCTACAATTGAATGGTTTAGATCAAAGCAAATTCATGTGTTAGAATGGCCCAGTCAAAGTTCAGACCTAAATCCAATTGACAATCTGTGGCAAGACTTGAAAATTGCTGTTTACAGACACTCTCCATCCGATCTGACAGAGCTTGAGCTATTTTGCAAAGAAGAACGGGCAAAAATGTCACCCTCTAGATGTGCAAAGCTGGTAGACACATACCCCAAAAAGACTTGAGGTTGTAATTGCAATGAAAGGTGGTTCTACAAAGTATTGACTCAGGGGGGCTGAATACAAATGCACGCCACACTTTTCACATATTTATTTGTAAAAAAATGTGAAAACCATTTATCATTTTCCTTCCACTTCACAATTATGTGCCACTTTGTGTTGGTCTATCACATAATATCACAATAAAATACATTTACGTTTTTGGTTGTAACATGAAAAAATGTGAAACATTTCAAAGGGTATGAAATACGTTTTCAAGGCACTATAAGTATATACATCTTTTTTTAGGTTAGTCAGTATAGGTGTTAGGAGTGGGGAGGGAATATTTTGAAGACTAGTTAGGTTTAGGCTGGAATTTCAGTAGTTTTATGCTTTCAGTATATATGACCTAAACAGTACATTCTCTCATACCTTTAATTGGGGGATAATATCTTGTTTTCTGTGTGTCCAGCCATGCTATTATACTCCTACGCTCAGTGTACACTAGATTATTTTTGGCTTGCATGCAGCATTGCATACTATGTGCTCTTTAAACTCTATTTCTGTTCACACGTTACTTTTTATCTATGAGCTTGCTTTAATGTTTCCATTTTTCCTTTGTATTTTTCATCCTTTTGTGTTATGTTTTTTTTTATGCCTATAAAACCTCATGACAACTCTTAGCCTGGAGGGCTCCTACTTTGACACCACTCTTGATCATGAGTATAAACGCTGCCTATTACAACATATTGTGACATAGCCACCTTAAGCCATGCTGCAGAAGAGGAGCAACAGTTTAACCCTTGTTATGTGTTATCACTTGTGTACTCGACCAATCAGTCAGAGATGCTTGCCTGCAGGTAAATGGGTTAAATATGGAATCGTCGGGTCTCTGCTGTTCCAATCTCCACTCATCGTTATGCAGCCCACTCTCTGTGCTTCTTCGGTTTGCTGTTGTAGCACAGTTTTTCATTTCCGATCCCTATTAATATCACCTGTTAAGTGCCCATTGGGCTTCATCACTCCTCACTTTGCCCATCAGCTTCACCTCTTGCGTGCGGGAAGGGATAATTGCTAAACATAGCATCTAACGCTTCAGGCACCGATCTGAGATTATTCCAGTCTGATTATGGTGCTGCAGGTTGCTCTTTTGAAGCAGGAAGTTTAAAGGTATAACCTGTTACTTTGCTGGCTTTTTTTTAATAACCTGCCTCTGCATTTCCTCTTTCTCACCTTTGCAGTAAAATAATAAAAAAAAAAAAAAAAATACCTTATGTGCGATTTTCTGCTGTGATCTAACATAATTTGGGATTTATTTCCTTGCCCTTATCTCTGAAATTTCAATGAACTCCTTTATGACTCAGCCTTGCCGACCGGACGCTGGAATATCTGTGACATTAATTCCTCACTTGCAGATGAACGGAAAGCAGGCAGTAATAAAAATGTCTGGTGCTCTCAGAGGATTGGATGCTGCCGAGTTCAGCTTGGAGGGCAAGTCTTTTAAAGCCGCTATATTAAAAGAGATGCTAACATGCATGACTATTACATGGCTGGTTGCTTAGCATGTTGCTCTGGGAGTTTGTGTTCTGTAACACAGCAAATGGAAATAGACGTGTTTTGACATTTTCTTTGACGCGATGGTGAGCGCAGATGAGAACATTAAATCGGTCACCCTGCTCAGCCCTAACAGCAAAATAATGGTGAAGGTGTCCGCAAAAGAGAAAATGATGGCTAAAATAGAAGTTGCTGCTATCATAACAAATCATTTTTGTAGCTTTAACCCTTTCGCTTTCCAGGCATTACAGCTCGGGTGGCCAGACCATTTTTTGCAATTTTTTACTTACAGTTTCATTTGACCCCTAAATCATAGATTTTCTGAAGGCAAAAAAACTGGTGGATTAAAAAGATGGGGCTATTGATTTTGTAGGCCCTGTGATAGTTGCACAAATGTTTATCAAATCGATATTTTCAATAAAAATACTCTAAATCCATTAAAGGGATCCCTGGGTTACAAACAAGTTAGCGACTGTAGGTTTGTTCTTAAGTTGAATCTGTTTGTAAGTCGGAACAGGTACGTTTTTTAAGTGTAGCTTCAGCCAAAAAAAATATTTTTAAAGTGGAGTTCCACCCACTTTTACAACTCTTCAGCATCCCTCACTAAACTGTGCACTGTAAACAAATTGGATATTTTTTTTTTTTTTTTCTCAGCACCTAGTGTATATCTGCTGTATTCATTTTTCACTTCCTCCTCCCTGGCCGCGGCCCATCGCATCATTTCCTGTTTGCAAAGCCTTCTGGGAAGGGGCGGCAACTTCCTCTGAAACTGCCGTTGCTATGGAAACCTGACCTGAAACCTATTACACTGCTTGTGCTGCACTGAGCATGTGCGAGATCTGTAAGGATGAGATCCAGGAAGAAATACAGTCTGGCTTCAGATGCCCACACTTAAGATGGCCACGGCCTGCTGTAAGTTTATAAAATAACAAACTACTGCTATAAACTAACAAAACAGACCTTAGTTTACAGACTAACTTTACTAGAATACATTAAGCTTGTGTATTATAGGGGTATTTTTATTTAGAAAGTATAATTTCGGCTGGAACACCACTTTAAGCTTTTTGGATAGCATAGGGAAGGGTTATCACTCCTGTAACATTTGTTTTGCTGTCTGTGCCCCTGTTCAGAAGATTTCACCTCGCTTTCTGTCCCAATGACAATTGGATTTTGAAAATTTTGGGTTGTTGTGAAAACAAGCCTTGGTGATAAAGCATCAGTGGAGGTACCTTTTCCCCATAATAACACTTACAGGAGAGAATTTCCCTTCCTAGGGGTAGATTTCCTCTCAATTCCTGTTGTCTCCCTCCGTTTGTAAGTAGGAGTCGTTTGTAAGTTGGATGTTTGTAACTAGGGGACCCCCTGTACTAGCACTTATAAACACAACATAACTTAGAGAATCCCTACTAAATCCCTACTAAATCCAAAAGCTAAAACTGTATTGAGTTAATAAATAACAAATATTTGTAAATTTTAATTTGTTTCCATTTTTGCAATTTGGCATGCGATTTGACATGTCAAATCACGTGCTAAATCGGTGGTAATTGCCTGGAATGGCACTGTCCAAATCTGTGTGACACTGCATTGATTCCCAAAAGTAGTTACTGTACTACTTTTGGCGATTTCAGGGTGTGATTTCCATTGACATCTGTGCAGAAACCCGCACGGATGTCTCTGAAATCCTCCGAAGTCGGGATTGACATGCAGGAATGAAATTTCATTCCCGCGGTCAGTGTGAACCTAGGCTTAAAGATGTCAGCAGATCAACCTCTACAAACTCAGCAGTGCCTAACATGATTAAAAACAGAGAGCAACTGAGCATGTGCAGAGCAGGGTGAGGCAATAGGGAAGATTTACTAAAACTGGAGCACACAGAATCTGGTGCAGTTGTGCTAGGAGGCGATCAGCGTCCAGGTTTTATTGTCAAAGATGAATTGAGCAAGTTTAGGTTAGAAGCTGATTGGCTCCCATACACAGCTGTACCAGATTCTGTGTGCTCCAGTTTTAGTAAACCTCCCCCCATGCATCACTGGATGTTAAACAGCATAGGCATTTTATGTTTTACATAGCTATACCTGCAATAGGACATTTTATGTTTTATATATGTATATGTTTTATATCTAGCAGGACTAATTTCCTGACTAAAGTTCCACTTTAACAAACCTTTTTCAGGAATAAATCTCAGGATTATTTTATTTTATTTATTTATTTATTTCAGGTACTTATATAGCGCTGTCAATTTACGCAACGCTTTACATATATATATTATACATTCACATCAGTCCCTATACCCTCAAGGAGCTTACAATCTAAGGTCCCTAACTCACATTCATACCTATACTAGGGCCAATTTAGACAGGATCCAATTAACCTACCAGCATGTCTTTGGAGTAGAGAACTTCCAGTGCAACAACAATCAGCTTGTGCGCCTAGCCACAATCTGTAGGATTTATACTTGATGAAACTTAGATTGTATACTTTTAAATTACAGATTTTTTACATATATTTTGGAAAATTAGTTATTTGGTACACTGACAGCTTCAGAAATAAACCCAGTAATTTTTAACTGGAAGTCTTGTATGAAGTCGCATTCCCATAGATTTTTGCAGTGGGTAACTGGCAGTTGAAACAATTCTAATTTGAGACCCTTCAGCCCCTTTCACACATCGGACGATCATTTCATCAGTTCAGTCATGTCATTAGCTTTTCAATCGTTTGTCATCAGCTGCTCATCAGTTTTTCATCAGTTTCTTTACTACCACTACTAATGTAAAAACAAACGAAAAACTGACCGTTTGTCAGTTTACACCCGTTTTATCAACCGTTTTTTTTTTTTTTTTTTTTTTACGGAAGAAAAATAGAGCATTGATCTGTTTAAAAAAAAAAAAGCTAATGTTGATGGATGTGGATGTAAATGAATGATCATCCATTTACATCCGTTTTTTTATAGAGATGCATTGAAGTCCGTTTTTCATCCTTCAACAAATGAATGAAAAACAGACAAACGGACTGCATGTGTGAAAGGGGCCTTCCAGTTTTGTGTAAGACCCCTTTCACATTGGGGTGCTTTGCAGGCGCTACAGCGCTAAAAATAGCACCTGCAAAGCGCCCTGAAAGAGCCGCTGCTGTGTCTCCAATGTGAAAGCCCCGAGGGCTTTTACACTGGAGCGATGCACTGGCCGGACACTAAAAAAAAAGTCCTGTTAGCAGCATCTTTGGAGCGGTGAAGGAGCGGTGTTTACACCGCTCCTTCACCGCTCCTGCTGTTCACACCGCTCCTTCACCGCTCCTGCCCATTGAAATCAGTGGGGCAGCGCGGCTAAACCGCCAGCATAGCACTGCTGCAGCAGCGCTTTGCGGTGGTTTTAGCCCTTTCTCGGCCCCGCTAGCGGCTGAATACTGCCGCTAAAACGATGGTAAAGTGGCGCTAAAAATAGCGCTGTTTTACCACCGGTGCCCGCACCGGTGTGAAAGGAAGTATATGTATATTCTGTGTAAATATGAAAAGTATATTAAAGTGGAACTAAACCCATCAATTTAACATTTAAAAAAAAAAAAAAAAAAAAAAACTGTTATATTCCTGGCATGGCGGGTATGAAAACTGTCACATTTGCTTGTACTCTCAACCAAAGTGTCAAACCATCAAATGGCTGGTGTCATATTTGATCACATGTGCAGCACCATGGCAGTTGCAGTTTTAGTTATCCCTGGATAAGGCCACTGTGGTTCTAATCATCTATCTCTTCTATACCTCGTTAACAAGGGGGTTCTTTGCTTTTCATTTAAGTTATAATTGGTCTGCCTCCTGAAGTGCAATAATAATTAGAAGGTTTTAGTAAAAGGAAATTAGACATTTGGAGCCACATGTAAAAAAGAGATTTTCCATTTATCTCACTTGCTGATAGCTTTATTACCATTGCCATACACATTGATTTGTATGTGTTTGTTTTTCTTTTTCCTTTCCCTCAGAGATTTTTTTTTGTTTTGTTTTAACATTTTACCTTCTATTAAAACTTTTGTGAATAAGTACTGCTTGGACCTTGAAGAAGGGGACATACCCCAAAAGCTCGTCCATGAAAAATTATATGTTAGTGCAAATAAAAAAAGTATCATGGACAGTACTCAATTTTCTCTGTCACAATTGCACTAATACGGCTACAATCACCCCATTTATACCCTCAAATGCTTCCTTAAATGATGCCAAACAACATCTCCTCACCTAACTAGGATCCCACATGGTCACGCGTGGGCATGCTATGGCATAATAAATATATTAATCAATTATATTTAGATGAGGTATTGAAATAGTTGAACTCCTGCCATATTTAAGTAAATACTCCCTTTACAGTGCCTTGAAAAAGTATTCACACCCCTTGAAGTTTTTCACATTTTGTCATGTTACAACCAAAACGTAAATGTATTTTATTGGAATTTTATGTGATAGACCAACACAAAGTGGCACATAATTGTGAAGTGGAAGGAAAATGATAAATGTTTTTCACATTTTTTTACAAATAAATATGTGAAAAGTGCGGCATGCATTTGTATTCAGCCCCCCTGAGTCAATACTTTGTAGAACCACCTTTCACTACAATTACAGCTGCAAGTCTTTTTGGGTTTATCTCTACCAGCTTTGCACATCTAGAGAGTTTAATTTTTGCCCATTCTTCTTTGCAAAATAGTTCAAGCTCTGTCAGATTGGATAGAGAGCGTCTGTGAGTAGCAATTTTCAGGTCTTGTCACAGATTCTCAATTGGATTTAGGTCTGGACTTTGAATGGGCCATTCTAAGACATTATTATTATTATTATACAGGATTTATATAGCGCCAACAGTTTACTTAGCGCTTTACAACATTAGGGCAGACAGTACAAGTACAATACAATACAGGGGGAATCAGAGGGCCCTGCTCGTTAGAGCTTACAATCTAAGAGGGAGGGTCAAGTTATACAAAAGGGTAATAGCTGTGGGGGATGAGCTAATGGAGAAAATAGTGCAGTTGTTAGATGGAGGCAGGATAGGCTTCTCTGAAGAGGAAAGTTTTCAGGGATCGTCTAAAAGTGGATAAATTTGGAGACAGTCTGACAGATTGGGGTAGGGAATTCCAGAGGATGGGCGAGGCTCGGGAGAAGTCCTGGAGGCGGATATGGGAGGAGGTGATGAGGGAGCTAGAGAGCAGGAGGTCTTGGGAGGAACGGAGATGGCGATTGGGTTGGTATTTTGACACTAGGTTAGTTATGTAGCTGGGGCAGAGTTGTGGATGGCTTTGTAACTTATTGTTAGTATTTTGAATTGAATTCGTTGGGCGAGTGGTAGCCAATGGAGGGATTGGCAGAGAGGGGTAGCAGACACTGAGCGGTTTGTAAGGTGGATGAGTCTGGCAGCAGCATTCATGATGGACTGAAGGGGGGATAGTCTATTTAAAGGTAATCCAATGAGGAGGGAGTTGCAGTAGTCAAGGTGAGAGATAACCAGGGAGTGAATCAGGAGCTTTGTGGTTTCTTTGGTTAGAAAGGGACGTAGTTTAGAGATGTTGCGGAGGCAAGCTTTGGAAAGTGATTGGATGTGGAGCTGAAAGGTGAGTTCAGAATCCAGGATAACACCTAGAACCCTGACATGTGGGGACGGGTGAATATGCTTTGATCTAAACCATTCCATTGTAGCTCTTGCTGTATGTTTAGGGTCGTTGTCCTGCTGAAAGGTTAACCTCCGCCCCACTCTCAAGTCTTTTGCAGACTATAACAGGTTATCTTCTAAGATTGCCCTGTATTTGGCTCCATCCATCTTCCCATCAACTCTGACCAGCTTCCCCATCCCTGCTGAAGAAAAGCATCCCCACAACATGATGCTGCCACCACCATGTTTCGCGGTGGGGATGGTGTGTTCAGGGTGATGTGCAGTGTTAGTTTTCTGCCACATATAGCGTTTTCCCTTTAGGCAAAAAAGTTCAATTTTGGTCTCATCTGACCAGAGCACCTTTATCCACGTTTGCTGTGTCCCCCACATGGCTTCTCGCAAATTGCAAACAATACTTCTTATGGCTTTTTTTCAACAATGGATTTCTTCTTGCCACTCTTTCATAAAGGCCAGATTTGTGGAGTGCACAACTAATAGTTGTCCTGTGGACAGATTCTCCCAATCTAAGCTGTGGATCTCTTCAGCTCCTCCAGAGTTACTATGGGCCTCTTGGCTGCTTCTCTGATTAATCCTCTCATTGCCCGGCCTGTCAGTTTAGGTGGACGGCCATGTCTTGGTAGGTTTGCAGTTGTGCCATACTCTTTCCATTTTCGGATTATGGATTAAACAGTGCTCTGTGAGATATTCAAAGCTTGGGATATTTTTTTATACCCTAACCCTGCTTTAAACTTCTCCACAGCTTTATCCCTGACCTCTCTGGTGTCTTTCTTGGCCTTAATGATGCTGTTTGTTCACAAAGGTTCTCTAACAAACCTCTGAGGGCTTCACAAAACAGCTGTATTTATACTGAGGCTAAATTACAGGTGAACTCTATTTACTAATTAGATAACTTCTGAAGGCAATTGGTTCCACTAGATTTTAACTAGAGGTATCAGAGTAAAGGGGGCTGAATACAAATGCACGACACACTTTTCAGATATTTGTTTGTAAATAATTTTGAAAACCGTTTATCTTTTTCCTTCTAATTCACAATTATATGCCACTTTGTGTTGGTCTATCACATAAAATCCCAATAAAATACATCTACATTTTTTATTGTAACATGACAAAATGTGGAACATTTCTAGGGGTGTGAATACTTTTTCAAGGCACTGTATATTTAAAGTAGGAATTATATATAACATTCGTCTTTATCCTTTATTTTAAAGAGCTGCCACCCTCCCTTGCAACCTCCCCCATTGCACTGCATACAGTTAATCACATAAATGCTGTAAATACAGTTTTTCCTTGTTTTACTATGCAATAATATGACTTCAAAACTCTGGCTCCTTTGTGTGATACGTGAGACACTCTCCCTGTGACAATGTCTAGATCAGTGGATGCCTGTGGGTGTCGTTGTTACTCTAGGGAATTCCATCCAGTTATTTCTCCTGCACATCCCACAGAGGGGCTCTGGCTTTGCGGTCACACAAATCACATAGAAAAAAAGGGATTTAGATGACAATTTGTACTTAACTGTATGCAGTCATTGGCTGAGAGCGCTGACCGGAGTGTTCTGGTGGGGGCACCCCCCCAGTCAGAACACAATAGCACAGAAGGGGAGATCGCTGTACTAACGTTGGATAGTTAGTACAGTGGCTCCTCCTGAGCTATCAGTTTTTTTTTGCTTTAGCCCTGCTGGGTTGAATGGGAAAACAACTACTAGTGTGTACCACCAGTCTTTAAACCTATAGAATGGTTATCCTTTATGTTGTAGGCTAAACATTTACAAGCAGCCGACCATGTACATTATTGCCAGCTGTATGCGACGCTGGAGCTCTCTGGGTGCAGGAAAGTGTCTGAAATTCTGCGCTTCAAAAAGTCCATAGGCATAAAAAACACAGGAATGTCTGTGCACTGTCGAGGTATGTTATTTTGCTTGTTTTTTTTTGTTTTTTATTTTGTTTTTTTAATTTTGCCTTGAACTACACTTTAAGGCAATAGCCAGAGGCTATTATATTGTGGCAATGGTCAGGGTATGATATGATGCTTCACATTCAAAACAAGCATTGTTTGGGGATGTGTATACCCATACTCATACACCATCCCCTCCCCACCTATGCCGATATCTTCCCGGCAATGCACTGCCGCACCGGAGATTAGTAAAGAAGCCTTGTATTGTTCTGCATATCGAAGCATACAAAGGGCTAAGAGCAAACACCCAAGTGATAGTGCTTGGATTCAGTGATTGGGTGTTGAGGCATCCAGTGTTGTATCATGAGAGGAAGGTGCTCCTCTATACCTGGAAGTATTTGGTATTTCCTTTGGCTCTGGTAGACAAATTGGGCTGCAGGAGAGCTTGGGAAAAGGTTGGCACTCAAGACCCCCCCCCGCTCACCCACTCCCACAGTGAATATCTTCACAACACAAAACACTTCCTTTTGGGGATATCTCAATGGAAAAGTAGAAGGATGTGTGTGTCCTTATAGAGGTAGACTCCTCCTGTAGAAGGGAGTGCAGACCCTACTGCCACAAATTAGGATGACAGCAGGAGATGTTTTTTATTTTATTTTTAAGAAATATGGGTATCTGATTAAGGTGTCCAATGATGCCAGATGTCTCTACTTTGGGAATTCTTTATCGTGACACCAAATTAAATGTAGGCTTCCTTTACCTATAATACTGAAAAATATATTTCCTGTCAACCAGTTAGTTTCCTATTTCTAATCAGGGGATAAGGGCTAGATTATTTCAGTGTGGGCCATATTATACTTGATGGGCTACATGGCAGATCTACCACATGAGCAGACAATGGTTGCCTATTAATGGTGCTTACTACCATGTCCATTAATTAACTTTTTTTTTTTTTAATGGAATTTTTTTATCATACCTGATGTTTTTTTTTCCAATCTATGCACTTGAAGACCAGTTTTCATTTGCTTGTTGTTGCCATTAGGATTACTGTGTGTACGGATAGCATTAAAAAAGGCAGAGCCTTATCCATTTGTTCATGTCAATTTGAATGGAACCCATAATCAGAGCAAATCAAGCAAAGCAGAGCAGAGCAATTTCTGTTTTCTGTTTGTGCCTAATCTGGAATGTATGCTTCATTCTTATCTGCCTGACATTAGAGCTCTGCTTGTTTTTTTCTAAAGGCTTCCTGTTTGTGTTTCCAGTTCCTCCAACCTATCTTTTGCATGATTTCTGTATGATCATAACTTGCTTATCAGGAATGAAGTGTCCGAGTGAATCTATTATGTTCATTAGGTAGGCATCTAAAAGTAGGACTCTTGTACACAAAATGAATATGTCACTGGGTTCACTCTGCAGATTGGTATGCATATTAGATGTGATGTTAATATTATTGTGACCAGTATTCCCAATGCAATTTACAGATTTGAATTTGTCATTCATCACTTTGCAACTGAATCTCTGAAAGAAACCTGTACTGAGAGATTGTGGAGCTGCCCTGAAAATGCTAGCTGGTTGGCTGACATGCTGATCCAAAGCATTTAATTCTTCCTGAGGCATCGACCTGAAATAGGTATGCAGATCAGAGGTCTTGACTGCATACTGGTTTTCTACTGCAAAAAACACACACAGGAGGATGCACACACCTAGGGCATTACCACCATACAACTTTAATACTAAAACATAATTGCATACTCACAAACATAAATGACATCAGGCATATCACATGGAAACTCCAGCCATACGTGATCTCATCTAGCCATGAAGCACACTGTTGAAAGGCTGACACATTTTGGGGTAAAATGCCCTCTCCCTCCGAGTTCTGAGGAAGGGGGGCATATCCCCTGAAATGCGTCATCCTTCCAACTGTGTGCTACATGCCTCGATGACATCGACCTACAGCTGTGGTTTCCATGTGATATGCCTGTTGTAATTTATGTTTGTGAGTATGCACTTGTCTTTTAGTATTAAATAAAGCTGTATGGTGGTAATGCGCTAGGCGTTTGCGCCCTGATGTTTGTGTTTTTGCAGTTGTTTGAAGATTTCCCAAACTGAGGAGGGCTGCACCTGTTTGAGAATTACATTTGCACACCACTAGGGGAACCTCTACTTGAGCGACTAAGTGCTATTGAGACTTTGGTGAAAAGCTGATTTTCTATTCTGCATGCTTGTCCTAGGCCCTAGGGCAATGACTCAGAAAGCAGCCAGGCAAAGTTTGTTTTTAGAAAGAGGTCAGTGATGGAAACCCTTGTATTTTAATCAGTACAAGTTTGTTTTTTAATTGGGATACACATCATTCATGAAAATACATTTCTGTTGTGTCTGAAATTGAAAAAAGCCCAATTTCAGCCAATGCTTTTTACATTTGGGTGGATTGAGAATAGGGCTAAGGCCTCTGTCAAGTTATGCTTTGGGTTCAAATAGGAAAGCATTAGACAAGATGAAAAAAGGAATGTGCTTTATTAGAAGTCTCTTAAGCTCCATACACACTATCAGATTTTCTGCTGATTTTTTCCCTTCAGATTTACCAAAACCATATAATATGAGGTCAAACCTTAGGAGTTTCAATTTGTATGCAATCAGGCAAGCCCTTGCACTGCATGGTTTTGGTAAATCTGAAGACAAAATCAGCAGAAAATCTGATAGTGTGTAAGCGGTTTAACAGTAAAAAAGCCTACCTGTTTCGAGGCTCAAAGGGTCCCCCTTCATCAGGGCTTGGCAAATTCTATGGCAAATGCTATGGAGAGCATGCACTTGACTAGCACTCTCTGTTTTTTTTTTTTTTTTTTTAAGTTTTATTTATTCAAATAAAGTGAAAGATATTCCTGCGCTACCCAGTTGGAAAAAGAAAAGAGGAATAGGTAAAAAAGATGAGAGCTGTGGAAGATCTATGCAACTGGACAGCTGCACACACCATAAAAGGGCCAAGCATGAACCCAAAAAAGCAATTAGAAGAGGGAGGGGTGCTGCGCTAACCAGAAAAGAGTGCTATAGATCTCCGTATGTGGTCATTTCCTATGTGCTAATAACCAACAGCACATAGAATCGCATAAATAAATAAAAATAACAAGATCGCAGAAAAAAAAAAAAAATCGCATAGGTTGGTGTTGGTTGCTAAAAACCTTGTGAAGTGTAAAAATGCTAACATGTATTAATAATCCAGGGAAGTGATGTAAATAAACTGGTTGTGAACAGTACAACGTAAATATATCTACACATAGAATCGCATAAATAAATAAAAATAACAAAGTCGCAGAGAAAAATCGCATTGGTTGGTGTTGGTTGCTAAAAACCTTGTGAAGTGTAAAAATGCTAAAATGTAATAATAATCCAGGGAAGTGATGTAAATAAACTGATTGTGAACAGTACAACATAAATATATCTAAAAATCATACAATGCATATATATATAATCAATAGTGCAAAAAACCATATAATAAAGTGCTAGTGCTCAGGTGACCTGAGTGTAATTATTCAGACAAATTCGAACAAAGCATAAAGTAAATAAATAAATATTATAAATCAATATTGCAGTGAATAGTGGCCAAAATTGGTATTAAAATGCCTCAATACAGTGATTAAGAGTGCTAGATGCCCAAAGGTAATAAATGACATGCCAGTAATCCAGCAAAAAAATGTGCAAAAAAAAAGTCTTATAGAAGTGCACAGACAACAGTGCTCAAAAAAACAGCAGTGAGGTGTTTTGGGATGCAATACACTCTGTGTCCTCTTCAGGCAACATACACTAGTGTGGGTAATGGCCCCTTACCTAGCGGTGCTAGGTCAACCACAGAGATAGTCGCTAAAAGCGCAGGATCTTGAGCCTCAATCACGTCCCTATGTCCACGCTTGCCAGCGTTCCAAGATCCTTATGGCAGCTGGATGTATATAGCTATGGTCCTAGCTGGGGTCCTAGACCAGTGCGGGTCCTAGCTCCTCCTCCACAACTCAGATGTATATAAGAAAGTGGATATGCAGGACAAAGATACCATATAGTGAAGTATGTTTTGAACAGGGGGGTCGCTTTATTCAAAAACATAGGTAAAAAGTACTCACATTGAGCAGTATACAGATCAAATGCCTATCTCCTACGAGCAGCGAGCTCGTAATGCTTCCAGCAGTATGAACAAGCCTATTCCGTCCCTACGCGTGATGTCACCGATCACGTGACTTCTTCAGGGGTATGGTGGTAATGCGCTAGGCGTTTGCGCCCTGATGTTTGTGTTTTTGCAGTTGTTTGAAGATTTCCCAAACTGAGGAGGGCTGCACCTGTTTGAGAATTACATTTGCACACCACTAGGGGAACCTCTACTTGAGCGACTAAGTGCTATTGAGACTTTGGTGAAAAGCTGATTTTCTATTCTGCATGCTTGTCCTAGGCCCTAGGGCAATGACTCAGAAAGCAGCCAGGCAAAGTTTGTTTTTAGAAAGAGGTCAGTGATGGAAACCCTTGTATTTTAATCAGTACAAGTTTGTTTTTTAATTGGGATACACATCATTCATGAAAATACATTTCTGTTGTGTCTGAAATTGAAAAAAGCCCAATTTCAGCCAATGCTTTTTACATTTGGGTGGATTGAGAATAGGGCTAAAGCCTCTGTCAAGTTATGCTTTGGGTGCAAATAGGAAAGCATTAGACAAGACGAAAAAAGGAATGTGCTTTATTAGAAGTCTCTTAAGCTCCATACACACTATCAGATTTTCTGCTGATTTTTTCCTTCAGATTTACCAAAACCATATAATATGAGGTCAAACCTTAGGAGTTTCAATTTGTATGCAATCAGGCAAGCCCTTGCACTGCATGGTTTTGGTAAATCTGAAGACAAAATCAGCAGAAAATCTGATAGTGTGTAAGCGGTTTAACAGTAAAAAAGCCTACCTGTTTCGAGGCTCAAAGGGTCCCCCTTCATCAGGGCTTGGCAAATTCTATGGCAAATGCTATGGAGAGCATGCACTTGACTAGCACTCTCTGTTTTTTTTTTTTTTTTTTTTTTTTTTTAAGTTTTATTTATTCAGTTTTGTAACATAACAGTAAAATACAAAACAAATACAAAGCACCAAAAACAGTACCCAAAAAAGAAATAACAATAAATTGGGGGGGGTCAACAGTAAAACTTGTCTCTTAGGACCACCCTGTCCCTGATACAAATCTGTTCTCCCCCCCCCCCCCTCCCCTCTCCATGTGATATCACCCCCCCCCCCCCCCAACATTCCAAAAAGATATCATGGTAGAAGAGTCAGTGCAGGGATGTTCAGGATTGCAGTACAAGAACTAATTCCAACCCCACCTAAGGTAGTTTATGTTTTAGGATAGCCATAATTACTATATCACCAGAATCCTACATGTCAGTCCAAGTATGGAGCATAGACGCAGAGAGTTACCCTGTATTGTCCAAAATTGTCCCCTTTTTGGGCTGAATTGTTTGATATGCTAACAACACATCTTAGTCTGCAAGCTCCAAAGACTCCAGAGGTTTGCCTACTTGGTGTACTTGATAACTATGTTCCACTTGTAATCATACTATGTTCTGTTTGATTATTTTTATGCCAAAAAAGCTCTTTTGCTGCAATGGAAGGATCCGGCTCTGCCCACATTGCTATATATTTAGCGTCTGATAAACCAGGCATTACCTTTGTACAAACTTATTTACAAGGGACGTGCCTGTCCAAAAAAAATGTAGTAAAGTCTGAGAACCTTGGCTGGATATTTCTCAAATGGCGGATATGGTTTCTTCACAATCCTCCCTTTAAATGGGTCAGATACAAATCTTTTACCTGGGCCTGGAGAGGACTGTGTGTGTGTGTGTGATTGTTGGGGGTGGTTGTTGTGTTGTCTTGTTCTTCTTGTTTTATTAGCTGATCTGGATTGCCCATGTTTATGGTACTGCTGATTCTGATTATTTCTGCTAACGGTTATGATATTTTATGGCTGGTTTAATTGGTATTATTGTTGGGCTCTGCATAGCTGACATTAATGCCATCACTCTGGTTTAGATGGCAATTGTTTGGTATGCTTGTTTGGAAAAGTGAGGGCCACATAAGAGATAAGAGACTTGGTTAACCGGTCACGGGGCCCCAATGAGTGCAGCGGGCAGTTGACAGGTCCTTGTGCGCTCTGCATATGCCCACTGTACTCTCTTTTTTTTTTTTTTTTTGCGGATTGGAAGTAGGCGTTTGTAAACAGACTGAAGTCCGTTTACATCTGCCACTCCTTAGAGGTGAATGGAGGGTTCGATTGGGTCGGACTGACTGTGTGAAAGGGGCCTAAGGCTGCTTTCACACTGATGCACTGCGGTTTGCCCACACCCCGCGTGCAGCAAGAGTGCACCTTTGGCTTTCCTGCAAGTTAGCTGCACTTTGCCATAGACATCTATTATATCCTGCAGGTGTGGTGCACTTTCAGAAAGCGCCCCAAACTCGCAGGTAATAGAAGTCTATGGCCCAGTGCAGGTAACCCACAGGCGCACTGCTCTGCACCTGCAGATCACTTTGAAGGCAGCCCAGTAACCACTGCAGAACAGTGCGGGCTGAACAAAAGAAATCTAACAAAATCCTCCATCCTTGCTAAACCGCGTGGTTGGACGGATCTCTCTTGCCAACTATTGTATTCTGACCGCTGGCTAGCACGGCTGTCTGAATATCAGCACAAATCCCCTAAAATTTCAAGCAGTGTATAGCCGCCTTTACCACCCATGATAGGGAAAGGAGGTTTTGACCACGGTTATGACTGTTTCCCTTTGTAGAACTGCCTAAAGGAAATATATTTTCTACTATACCCAGCATTTATTGTACAAAATGATCCAGCACCCCATACCTTTCTCTCTACTACTGTTAAGTCTTTATTGCTGTCTGAATTCCTACTGGGAAAATTTTCCCTCATTTCCAGGCAGGAATTCATGGGAAATTGTTTAATGGGGACGTAGACAAATACAGAAGCACATTTTTAGTGCAGTGGGGAAGAGTAATGTGATCTGATATTGTTTTTATTGCTGTCCGTGTCTTTCTGCCCTGTTGGCAACCACTCTATATTTCTTGTATGGGTACTAATTTTATGTTTCATCTAAGTTTATTAGATTTTCACAAAACAACACAATAACATGGTCACAGAAGCACTAAGTACAGGTCGTACATATCTGTTAGTACAGGGCAAAATAGAAAATGTTCAGGTTATATAACCACTAAACAAGGTAGGTAACAAAAAATAGGACAATATACATGCAAAATCGACTAAGGCAGCAATCTAGAATTACTCTTTAGTGCACACTGTACAAGTATTATAGCACCAGTAGGAAAACCCCATTGATAAACATTATATATACAGTGGGGCAAAAAAGTATTTAGTCAGCCACCAATTGTACAAGTTCTCCCACTTAAAAAGATGAGAGAGGCCTGTAATTGTCATCATAGGTATACCTCAACTATAAGAGACAAAATATGTAAACAAATCCAGATAATCACATTGTCTGATTTTTGAAAGAATTTATTTGCAAATTATGGTGGAAAATAAGTATTTGGTCACCTACAAACAATCAAGATTTCTGGCTCTCACAGACCTGTATCTTCTTCTTTAAGAGGCTCCTCTGTCCTCCACTCATTACCTGTATTAACGGATTAATGGCACTTGTTTGAACTTGTTATCAGTATAAAAGACACCTGTCCACAACCTCAAACAGTCACACTCCAATCTCCACTATGGTGAAGACCAAAGAGCTGTCGAAGGACACCAGAAACAAAATCGTAGACCTGCACCAGGCTGGGAAGACTGAATCTGCAATAGGCAAGCAGCTTGGTGTGAAGAAATCAACTGTGGGAGCAATAATTAGAAAATGGAAGACATACAAGACCACTGATAATCTCCCTCGATCTGGGGCTCCACGCAAGATCTCACCCCGTGGGGTCAAAATGATCACAAGAACAGTGAGCAAAAATCCCAGAACCACACGGGGGGACCTAGTGAATGACCTGCAGAGAGCTGGGACCAACATAACAAAGGCTACCATCAGTAACACACTACGCCGCCAGGGATTCAGATCCTGCACTGCTAGACAGGTCCCCCTGCTTAAGCCAGTACATGTCCGGGCCCGTCTGAGGTTTGCTAGAGAGCATTTGGATGATCCAGAACAGGATTGGGAGAATGTCATATGGTCAGATGAAACCAAAGTAGAACTGTTAGGTAGAAACCCAACTCGTCATGTTTGGAGGAAAGAGAATGCTGAGTTGCAACCAAAGAACACCATACCTACTGTGAAGCATAGAGGTGGCAACATCATGCTTTGGGGCTGTTTCTCTGCAAAGGGAACAGGACAACTGATCCGTGTACATGAAAGAATGAATGGAGCCATGTATCGTGAGATTTTGAGTGCAAACCTCCTCCCATCAGTAAGGGCATTGAATATGAAACGTGGCTGGGTCTTTCAGCATGACAATGCTCCCAAACACACCGCCCGGGCAACGAAGGAGTGGCTTCGTAAGAAGCATTTCAAGGTCCTGGAGTGGCCTAGCCAGTCTCTAGATCTCAACCCCATAGAAAACCTTTGGAGAGAGTTGAAAGTCCGTGTTGCCCAGCGACAGCCCCAAAACATCACTGCTCTAGAGGAGATCTGCATGGAGGAATGGGCCAACATACCAGCAACAGTGTGTGACAACCTTGTGAAGACTTACAGAAAACGTTTGACCTCTGTTATTGCCAACAAAGGATATATAACAAAGTATTGAGATGAACTTTTGACATTGACAAAATACTTATTTTCCACCATAATTTGCAAATAAATTCTTTCAAAAATCAGACAATGTGATTGTCTGGATTTGTTTCCACATTTTTTCACCTTTTTAAGTGGGAGAACTTGCACAATTGTTGGCTGACTAAATACTTTTTTGCCCCACTGTGTATGTGTGTGTGTGTGTATATATATATATATATATATATATATATATATATTTATACACAAAGTAATCCATAGAAGCAGAATATGGTAGTGACCTGATCTAGTATAATCCCATATAGCACTACCAAAGTGGCAGAGAAGAAAGGAAAGAAAACAGAGAAAGGGAAAAATATGGTAGAGAACAAAAAAGAGGTGAAGGGGATATAGGGAATGGGAGGGAGCCTATTTCCATTACAGGCAATGCAACCCAGAGATTTAGGACACAAACGATGAAAACTCAGCGGAGTATCGAAAATATGACCACACGGTCCACATGATCCCATATGCCTCCATTTTATCCCTGTCCCAAGCGATCATAGTTCCATATTACTGATATTCTCCAGCTCACATGCCCACTCAGCCAGGAAGGGAGGATCAGTACTGCACCAGTGTATGGCTATTACCGACCTAGCTGCTGTAAGAAAATGTCAAATTAAGCTTTTTTTTGGTCTGTAAGATCCAGGAAACAAGGCCAATATCGTGATTTGGGGTGTGTTAGGGCGGGAATCCCCCAGTAATTTTTTATAAAGCTGCTGGAACTTGTTTATTCGTCTTGCTTATTCACCTGCGATGTCTGTGCGATGCAAATTCAGCCATAAAGATTGTATGGCTGAATTTGCATCACATTCGCACCAAAATGGAGCAGGACCTTTTTTTTTTTTTTTTTGTCCGCACTGGAATCGGATCGCATGGGATGCGATTCCTGCACAATTTCACAGTTCGCACTGTGATCTGGTAACCAATCTGGGGGTGTCATTAACTTTGTATTGACACCCACGGTTATACAACTCATCTGGATAAGTTCCCCCCACGTATATTGAAAAATGGGAATCATCCCCATCAATGACATTTATGCCTAATTAATGTGAAAAAGCTACTTCTATTTGCACCTATTTGCACATCAAGTCTCTATTGGAAACACATTTCAGGACCGGAGGTTTACAATTCTCTTCCACTGGTATAGTTTCCTCCATTTTATACAAATTCAACAGTCCCAACCATTGAAGTCTGTTGGCCTTGTCGGAAAAGCCCTGGAACAATGTTCAGAGGAAAAGTACAGCCAAAGCTCATTTGGCTGTACTTCTGTGGATCACAGTAGTGCAGTTCATTCTGCACACCTGTGACCCGTTTTCAGCAGACAGCGGAGAGACGTCACAGAGCCAGTCCAGGCTGGGGAAAGATTGCAACAATATAGTTGGGATCCACCCACAACCCTGAACCAGGACCTGGCTCAGCCTGAACCAGCCGCTCCCGCCCCCTCCATAGGCCAGCACACCAGTGAGCATGGGGGGCAGAGCAGACAGAAGTGACCGACAGTCACCAACTCTCTGCTCACGGAGGTCTGAGAACCGAGCAATCAGTGGTGTTTGATCGCTCGGTTCTCAGTCTTAGAGCCAGCGGGGGGCAGATTCAGCATCGGACTGATGCTGCATCCACCTAGTTAAAGTGATTGTAAGGGTTCATTTTTTTTTAAATTTAAAATAACAAACATATCATACTTACCTCCACTGTGCAGCTGAGGGCCCCCGGCGGTTCTTTCAGCTCTTCCCCGCATCAGATAACCCCCTCGGGGAAGCGCTTCCTCGAGGGGGTTACCTTGTGGGCGCGCTCCCGAGACCAGCATTCTGCATTCATAGCCACCGAATGTATGACTCGGCCACCCCCCCCCCCCCCGGCGACCGCGTCATTGGATTTGATTGACCGCAGCAGGAGCCAATGGCTGCGCTGCTATCAATCTAGCCAATCAGGACCCGAGACACTGGCTAGAGCTGATGTGCCCGTCCCCGGCGCGAGAAAAAGATGGTTCAGGTAAGTAAAACGGGGGCATTGGGGGGCTGCTGCACTGCAAGAGGTTTTTCACCTCAGTGCATAGAATGCATTGAGGTGAAAAACCAGAAGGTTTACAACCCCTTTAAGTATAATTCTTATTAAAAAAAAATCTCTTACTTCTCTTTTAATAAATACTAAACTTTGTCTGTTAGGGCAGCCTGGTATTTCGGACAAGCATACTGAAAGCTGCTGCAGATATGGCTAATGGCTTTTGGTTCTCTTAAAGTAAAGAAAAAAAACCTGGCCCTGGAATTACTGCCTTGTGTGTCGCTGACCTGCAACAAGTATGCAGGATGAAAGACTTTACTGGCTGCTTGCTTGTTCCAAGTCATTAGCTCACTAGGAATGGAAGGCAGGCCCTGAATGACGCCAACTAGTCACCATTGTCAGTTCTCATTTTCCTGTTTTCACAGATGTACTGTAAGGTAGCGCCGTGTTCCTTTAAAACTTCTCTTTTTTTTTTTTTCTTCATGACACCATTAAAAAATCAGCCTAGTGATAACAAACTCACATACTTTTTACATTTTATTCTGTTTATGCTTTTCCTATTTAAATTGCAATGGGAGTTTGGAAAGTGTATATTTTTCCATCTACACATGGCCTTATAATACACATCATTTATCATGTGTTCTTAAGTCAGCAATGAATATTCCCTGCTGGTCTCATGTCCCTGTTTCTTGCCTTTTAGATTTACATCGGCAGAGACCGTGGTGATGGGAGATGTGACATACGGAGCGTGCTGCGTGGATGATTACACTGCACGGGCGCTAGGAGCAGACTTCCTGGTACATTATGGGCACAGCTGCCTCAGTAAGTTTATGTCTCTGTCCGCATTTCAGTTGTTCACCGGTGAAATGTAGGGTAACAGTTCTAGAAATACTGCAGGCTAAGTGATCACAATTATAGACCTGCTTTTCTATTGCTGTAGTTGTTCCGTATTTTACACATTTTATGACCTGAACAAAAGAAAAGGTCTTGTTATAAAGAGAGAGTGGTATATTTAGCAGTCCTTTACCGAAAATATATTCACAGGATATATGTTAACCACTTAAGAACCACCCCATGTACATTTACTGCGGCAGATCGGCCCTTTAGCGTAAAATCGCGTACTTGTATGTGATTCTCATCTTCGGCTCTCAGGCGCGCGCACGCGTTTCCGGAGCCCCGCTCCTGCTGTGTTTGGACACAGTGGAAGCCAATCAATGGGTCAGGCAGCCACAATGGCCGCCTGGAACCCGGCGATCGTTCGTGCCATGTAAACAAGGCAGACCGCTGTTCTGCCAGAAAGGAAAATGGAGATCTGCTGTTTCTGCTGTTTTCCTTTAGTCAAAGCACTCCCCCTACAGTTAGAAAGCAGTTAGAAAGCACACAAAGGGAACACATTTAACCCTTTGATTGCCTCTGATGTTAACCCCTTCCCCAGTGCATTTTTTTTAGCACTGATTACTGTATTGGTGTCACTGGTCTCCAAAAACCATCACTTAGTGTCAGATTTGTCCGCCGCAATGTCGCAGACCCGCTAAAAAACACTGATCGCCGCCATTACTAGTAAAAAATATTTTAAAAATAAAAAGTCCCTAAATCAATCCTATAGTTTGTAGACACTATAACTTTTGCTCAAACCAATCAATATACGCCTATTGGGAATTTTGTTACCAAAAATATGTAGCAGAATACAGATTGGCCTAAATTTATGAAGAAATTAGATTTTTTTACATTTTTTTATTGGAAATGTTTTATAGCAGAAAGTAAAAAATATTGTGTTTTTTTTCATAATTGTCGCTTTTTTTTTTGTTTATAGCGCAAAAAATAAAAAGCGCAGAGGTGATCAAATACCACCAAAAGAAAGCTCTATATGTGGGAAAAAAAGGACATACATTTTATTTGGGTACAGTGTCGCAGGACTGCGCAAATGTCAGTTAAAATAAAGCAGTGCCGTATCGCAAAAAATGGCCTGGTCAGGAAAGGGCTAAAATTTGTTTAATCAACTACTTGTATCTATCAGGGATTTGTCACCTGAGTTCCAAAGTCTACTGACCTGCCCATTGGAAAAAGAGGGGTCTGAGGCGCCCTTTTATCTTTGTTGTTTACTATTTTACATTATTGAGGATGCAGCAGCAGGAGTGAGACTCAGTGGTGTGAAGTTGAGCTAGGAATTTAGGTGAGAGAGCTAAGAACTGTGAGAAAATTTGGTCTTAAACGATACTTTAGAGTTTTTCTACAGTGTCAATAAACCCAGACGATGAAAAACGTATTAGATGCTATATAGCAGAGTATTTATACTCACAAAGTCACTAAGGCCCCTTTCACGCTGCCTCGACTTTAAAGTCGCATAATTTTACGGAGACAGAGACACAGAACATGGAGCTGGCAGGAAGGGATGGGGAGAGGAAAGAGCAGAGCAGGGCTGCGGATGACAAAGGGACGTATGATGACCACGGTGGCCAGGGCTCAGCAGCCCTGATTATCGTAGTCAGCGCAGAGAGGGAGGTACAGGAAGTGGCAGGATCAGCCAGGTTTTTTAGGCTCCATTCACATCACGGCGTTCTGTTTTGCGCACAGAAACGCCACGATTCTGCCCGCAATTTGAAAACGCCGCAAATCACGGGCCACCCATTTGCGATTTCCGCTATTTTGAATGGCACCAAATCGCGGCATGATTTTGCTGCAATTGTCACCTGACAAATCACGGTAAAATCGCTGCAAAAATGCAGTTCTTGTACTTCTTTTGGGAGTCCCGCGATTCTGTTTGCGCGTTTTTGCCGCGATTCGTTAGGCGACAATTGTGGCAAAATTGCTCTGCGATTTGGTGCCATTCAAAATGGCAGGGAACGCAAGGGCGTCCCGCAATTTGTGGGGTTTCCAAATCGCGGGCAGAATCACTGCGATTCCGCCCGCAAAAAGGAACACCATGGGGTGAATGGAGCCTTAAGCTATGTACACACGATAGGATTTTCATTTTCCGACAACAAAACCGTGGATTCTTTTCCGAAGGATGTTGGCTCAAACTTGTCTTGCATACACACGGTCACACAAATGTTGTCGGAAATTCTTAACGTCAAGAATGCAGTGTTGTACAACACGTACGACGAGCCGAGAAAAATGAAGCTCAATAGCCAGTGCGGCTCTTCTGCTTGATTCCGATCATGCGTGGACTTTTGTGCGTCAGAATTGTGTACACACGCTCAGAATTTCCGACAACAAATCTTGTTGTCGGAAAATTTGAGAACCTGCTCTTAAACATTTGTTGTCGGAAATTCCGACAACAAATATTCTATGGAGCATACACACGGTCGGACTTTCCGACAACAAGCTCACATTCAACATTTGTTGTCGGAAAATCCTATAGTGTGTACGGCCCATTACAGTTTAGAGAGGGGCAGATTACATAGGACAAGCACTGTGCTGTTTAATCTGCTTTAAGGGACCAGATCTCTATTTTTTTTTTTTTGGGTTAACAAACACTTTAATGCATAGAATGCATTAAGGTGAAAAACCTTGAGACTTTACAACTCCTTTAATCACTGAGGTGTCATAAAATGTGTCATTTGGATGAAGAGGACAAAATGGTTTGCAAAAGACAACATTTACATCAAACTGGAACAACCATCCGTGAACAGGGGCAGGGGCATTCGTTATCATTTATCACCAATATGCCAATTTTGCATCTTTATGCCAACAATTTCACAAAGATTCACTCTTTTAATCATGAAGTTCAACAAGTAACACCTGCCCTATACTTCATAGCATCCATGGTGATTTTGGAAACAGAACAGAGTGTTTGCAAAACTATCACACCTCCTGTTGGGTTCTTGGACAATCAGCATTCACCGTAACATATTTCGTGACAGTGTGGTGATTGGATTAATGTGGATTTAAAGTCAAAGCTGTTCATTTTTGGATAGAGTAAGGGAGGGTTAAACTGTCAGTTTTTTATTTAGCAATATGTGCCCTATTAGAGAGATTCTTCAATTCCTGTCCTATAGCCAAAACAGGAAGCGAGAGGAAATGTCTCCCAAGTGAGGAAATCCTTGGTTGTCACAGGGGTCCCCATAGCTAGTGTCCCCATTGGAAGAATTCCTCTGTATTCCTGTTCTGGTGACAACTAAATTTATCCTGGTGACAGGATAAATTTAGGATTTACTTCCTATGATAAGGGTAAACAGGATAAATAGAGAGGGTGAATCTAATCTCTCTCCATTTTATCAAGTAACAAGTAAGTATTTTATCGAAAACCTAGTTGGTTGCTTAAATGATATCTATAGCAGATACTCTGATGTTAAGATGTTTTACAGTTGGCTCAGTAACAGCATGCGTGTCCTTGGTATGAGTTGTATATTTCAAGGCAGCTCTCACTTATGATGCATTAGCAATCTGAGATCTTTCAAAACTGTATGAAGGTCCACTTAAAGACGCAGGTCACACAATGGAAAAGTCACACTGCAGCACTGATGTCTGCGGACAGAGTAAATCTACTTGTAATCCTGGTACTGTTGTTGATAACACTGGTATAAAGTGTTTTCCTTACTCCAGGGAGTATATCAAGTAGATTATATTTTACACGTTTTATAGTAGCTCTTGCAGGTTGATTTCTATAATTATATTACCAGTGGTATATATCATACAGGAATATTGTAATACTTTAGGTTATTGAAAACATATACAGTCTGTACTAGGGTTATGCAAAAATAGATATTATCAACGAAATGCAGATACCTAAAGACACCCGTGTTCCTCTTCTACAATACTCGGAGCAATATAAAAATTCCAGCTCTTGGCTCTGAAGTCAGATATTTAAAGTAGAATTCCAGGTTTAATATGACTTTATATATCGGTAGTTCATTTGGGCCAAGCTGCTGCAACACAGCACTACATACTGTATGAAGTTAATGCTATTACACTATATTTAAAACGTACACCGGTTGCATAGTTATGGAATGGAAATAATCCATTTGGGCCAGTTTGGCTCAAACAAACTATTTAAAGCAGGGGTTCTCAACCTTTTTAAAGCACCTGGGCTGCTTAAGTAATTTTGTGGTCGGTCGGGGGCCACAATGAATCAAAATTTAGAATTTTTTTATTTTGAATAGTATAATGAAGCTTTTAAACAACAATCAGGATCATCATTTTCCGTGGGACCAATCCCCATTGGATGTTTACCCACTGTTTATTCACAATCACATTTTCTATTAACCAGATCACCATTAAAGTGGTTGTTTAGCCACTCTAACATGTATACACCATCAGCACTGCCTCCTATTGTAGTATCCCCCTCTGTGTGTGATTTATAAAAAATAAATGCTGCAAATGCCTAATTTTGCTGCCGAGATTGCAATCACATGACCAGCCAGCTCTCTCCTTTCTTCCTCTGAGAGATGCAGCAGGAGGGGCTGAGATTCCCCTGCTGATGTAAGTCTGGAGGGAAGGAAGTGGAGAGGAGGAAAGGAGGAGAGAGCTGGCTGGTCGTGTGATCGCAATCTCAGCAGAAATTAGGTATTTGCAGAATTTATATTTATAAATCACACACAGAGGGGGACACTGCTATAGGAGGCAGTGCTGATTGTGTATACAGGTAGCAGGTAGATGCAAGCAGCAGGAGGGGGGAGGGGCAGCACTGTCACAAGCAGAGAGGGGAGGGGAGAGGAGGACACAGGAGCAGAGAGGAGAGCAGATAGCAGGCTGCGGATGACGCAGACATGTAAACTGTCCACAGTTTCTGGTCTCAGTAGCCATGTTAAACCGTGGTCAGTTTACAGAGGGGTGGGGAGAAACTGTCAGGATCAGCCAGGTATTTCAGGTGTTACAGTGGGCCAAATGACACAGGACAAGCACTGTGTCATATAACGCAGGCTATCCCCCCTTCAGTCTTTTATGAATGCTGCTGCTAGACTAATACACCTCAGTAATCGATCTGTGACTGCTGCCCCTCTCTGTCAATCCCTTCACTGGCTTCCCCTACTCCACCGTATAAAATTCAGTATGCTAACCACAAAATACAAAGCCATCCACAACATCGCCCCCAGTTACATCACCAACCTCATCTGCAGATATCGCCCAAATCTTCCCCTCCGCTCCTCCCAGGACCTCCTGTTCTCTAGCTCCCTTGTTACCTCCTCTCATGCTCGTCTTCAGGATTTCTCCAGAGCCTCTCCCATCCTCTGGAATTCCCTGCCCCGGTATATCCGATCAGCGCCTAACCTGTCCACCTTTGGGAGATACCTGAAACCTCACTTATTCAGGGAAGCCTATCCCACGCCCACCTAACAACTGTACCCGAGCCACCCCCATCAAATCATTCCCCGCATCTATTACCTTTTGTACCACCACCCGAATGTAAGCTCTACGAGCAGGGCCCTCCTGTCCCTTCTGTATTGTACTGTAATTGTGCTGCCGCCCCCCCCCCCCTACATTTTTAAGCGCTGCGTAAACTGTTGGCACTATATAAATCATGAATAATGATAATAATAATATAACATGCTTTAAAGGAGCAGGATCCATTTTTTCGGGGGTTAACAAACGCTTTAAAGCGTTTATAACCCTAAAAAAAAAAAAAAAAATTGGATCCTGTTACTTTAAAGCATGTTAAACAGCACAGTGCTTGTGCTGTATAATCTGGCCCCCTGTATCACCTGAAATACCTGGCTGATCCTGCCTGTTTCTGCCTTCCCCCTGTAAACTGACCACAGTTTATCATGGTTGCTGAGCCCTGACACTGTGGTCAGTTTACATCATCTGCAGCTCTCCTCTCTGCTCTCCCCCCCTCCCCCCTCCCCCAGCTAGCAGTCACGTGAGCACTGAGCGGCGCTGTGAATTCAGGTAGAAATGGGCATGTTTTTTACAAAGCACATACACTGCAGCATAGGACTCTTTCTAACAAATAATTGCATGTTATTTACTAAGTGGCTAAACAAAAAACAATAGACCAGGGAAGTGCATGCCCTAGTAGTGCAATAAACTTCTTTATTAACCACTTCCTGACCGCGTTATAACTGAATGATGGTTACAGCGTGGGCGGCCAGTTCTGGAGGGTGCCATATGATGTCCTCCCGTGATCACTTGGGCGGTGTGATCAGTGCCCCTTTACCACGTGCTAGCTTTGTCCAATCACAGCTGACCGCAATGTAAACAAGCCAGTTATCGGCATTCCTTTCCTCATACTGACAGCACAAGGAGAACTGGTAACTGGCTTGTATGAAAGGCACATCTACACTGATAAGCAGAGCATCAGTGCAGCCCCAACAGTGCCCATCAGTGCTGCTGACATTATTTGGAGACACCACTTGATGCCTGCATTTAAAGTGATATTAATAGCATTTTATTTTTGCTGTTTAAAATAACAAACATGTTATACCTACCTGCTCTGTGCAGTGGTTTTGCACAGAGCAGCCCCGATACTCCTCTCCTCGGGTCCCCCACCGGCACTCCTGGCCCCTCCCTCTTGCCTTGTGCCCCAGGAGCAAGCAGCTTGTAATGGAGGCACCCACACAGGCTCACTCTGGAGTCGCTGCTCTGCATGTATATTTACACACACAGCCGCAGCGTGGCCCTGCCCCCTCTCTCTCCTCATTGGCTCACTGGTTGTGATTGAGAGCAGCAGGAACTAATGGCTCCCATTGATGTGTGAGCCAATAAGGTGTTCTTATGCACATCACTGGATCAAGATGGGGCTCAGGTAAGTATTGGTGGTGGGGGGGGGCGCTGCTGCACAGAGAAAGCTTAATGCTTAGAATACATGAAGGTAAAAAAACTTAAGCCTTTAGAACCACTTTAAAGTGTTTCTATATTCAAATTGTATATGGATAGGGTAAGGAATGGTTAAAACTGCTGTTGGTTTTATTTATAGTTTTTTTTGTGTTGCTTTTTTGTGACCCTGCTGGAGAGATTCTTTGTCAATTCCTGTCCTGGAGTCGGAGCAGGAAGTGAGAGGAAATCTCTCCAAAGCTTTACATTTGTTACCAAAATAGATTTGCCTACTATCAGATTTAAAAAGCAAGATAATGTTAAATTAAAGACCTTCACCCCCCTCCCAATGTAAAATGTTAGGGGTTTTTTTTTCTCTGCCCCTGCCACCCCACTGCCAGTCTCTGCTAGGCAAGAATGACATGTCCCTGATCCCGCAGCCTCCTGGGAGACCCCGGTCACATATTCCATAAGTAGGCTGCTGGAGCAGGGACACATAGCTGCTGATGGGCAGACCCAACTATGCGTCATCAGGAGGTGGCTGCAGAACCTAAAACCAATAACCAGGTCCTGATGATGTCAGAAGAAGATGGATGGATCAGCAGATTGGAAGATCATAGCAGAATAATGCTGGATTTGCTGGGCACATGAGTATTGGACAACCATGCATAACTCAGAAGACAGAATAGGTAAAAAGAAAAGGGGGGGGGGGTAAAGTTCCTCTTTAAAGTGTATGTCCAGCCAAAATGATTGTTTTAGTTTTGGATTGAGTAATGCCGCGTACACACGAGCGGACATTACGGCGGACTTTGCCCGGCGGACTTTTCGATGTACTTTCCGATGGACTTTCTGAATGAACGGACTTGCCTACACACAATCCACCAAAGTCCGTCGAATTCGTACGTGATGACGTACGACCGGACTAAAACAAGGAAGTTCATAGCCAGCTGCCCTAGCATGGCTTTTTGTCCGTCGAACTAGCATACAGACGGCGGACTTTTCGACCGGACTCGATTTCAACGGATAAATTTTAAACAAGTTTCAAATCTAATGCCGCGTACACACGGTCGGACTTTCCGGCATACTTGGTCCGGCGGACCAGAGTGTGCCGGACAATCCGCCCGTGTGTATGCTGGTCCGACGGACCAGATGCGACACGAGGGCAGGGTATTGCATCTCGCGCTCGCTGCAATAGGAAAAACAAATTTTCCTATTGCGGCGAGCGCGGGGCATACCAGGCCCTTAGGTCTGGTATGGATTATAAAGGGAACCCCCTACGCCGAAAAAACGGCGTGGGGTCCCCCCTAAAATCCACACCAGACCCCGATCCGAGCACGCAGCCTGGCCGGTCAGGAAAGGGGGTGGGGACGAGCGAGCGCCCCCCCGAACCGTACCAGGCCACATGCCCTCAACATGGGGGGTGGGTGCTTTGGGGGAGGGGGGCCGCCCTGCGGGCCCCCCCCCACCCCAAAGCACCTTGTCCCCATGTTGATGAGGACAAGGGCCTCTTCCCGACAACCCTGGCCGTTGGTTGTCGGGGTCTGCGGGCGGGGGCTTATCGGAATCTGGGAGCCCCCTTTAATAAGGGGGCCCCCAGATCCCGGCCCCCCACCCTATGTGAATGAGTATGGGGTACATGGTACCCCTACCCATTCACCTAGGGAAAAAGTGTAAGTAATAAAACACACTACACAGGTTTTTAAAATAGTTTATTAAACAGCTCCGGGGGGGGGATCTTCCTCCGGCTTCGGGGGTCTTCTTCCGGCTTCGGGGGTCCCTCCGCTTCATCTTCTCCCGGCGTCCGGTTGGTTCTTCTCCGCTCTCTTCTCTCCAGTTCTTCGGCCGGCTCCTCTGCTGTCTTCAGGTAGCTCTCTTGCCAGCAGAGGTCCGGACTTCTTGTCTTCTTCTCTTCTCCAGATGTTGACACGACGCTCTCTCCGGCTGGACTGCTCTCCGAGGGCTGCGTTGTGACTTATATAGGCGGAGACCCCGCCCCCTTTTGATGTCACAGTCCCTGGGCATGCTGGGACTGTGACGTTTTAGGGGGCGTGGTCACAGGGTGATGTTGACCACGCCCCCTAAAACGTCACAGTCCCAGCATGCCCAGGGACTGTGACATCAAAAGGGGGCGGGGTCTCCGCCTATATAAGTCACAACGCAGCCCTCGGAGAGCAGTCCAGCCGGAGAGAGCGTCGTGTCAACATCTGGAGAAGAGAAGAAGACAAGAAGTCCGGACCTCTGCTGGCAAGAGAGCTACCTGAAGACAGCAGAGGAGCCGGCCGAAGAACTGGAGAGAAGAGAGCGGAGAAGAGCCAACCGGACGCCGGGAGAAGATGAAGCGGAGGGACCCCCGAAGCCGGAAGAAGACCCCCGAAGCCGGAGGAAGATCCCCCCCCCGGAGCTGTTTAATAAAATATTTTAAAAACCTGTGTAGTGTGTTTTATTACTTACACTTTTTCCCTAGGTGAATGGGTAGGGGTACCATGTACCCCATACTCATTCACATAGGGTGGGGGGCCGGGATCTGGGGGCCCCCTTATTAAAGGGGGCTCCCAGATTCCGATAAGCCCCCGCCCGCAGACCCCGACAACCAACGGCCAGGGTTGTCGGGAAGAGGCCCTTGTCCTCATCAACATGGGGACAAGGTGCTTTGGGGTGGGGGGGGGCCCGCAGGGCGGCCCCCCTCCCCCAAAGCACCCACCCCCCATGTTGAGGGCATGTGGCCTGGTACGGTTCGGGGGGGGGGGGGCGCTCGCTCGTCCCCACCCCCTTTCCTGACCGGCCAGGCTGCGTGCTCGGATCGGGGTCTGGTGTGGATTTTAGGGGGGACCCCACGCCGTTTTTTCGGCGTAGGGGGTTCCCTTTATAATCCATACCAGACCTAAGGGCCTGATATTACCCGCGACGGGGCTCGCAAGGTGTCAATCTCGCCGATAAAAGCGGCAAGATTGACATCCTTTTCTAGTCCCGTCGCACCTGAGTCACGTTCAAAATGAACGGACTTGTCCGTGTGTGGGCAAGTCCGTTCATTCTGAAAGTCCGCCGGAACTCCGGCGAAAGTCCGTCGGAAAGACGGGCGGACTTAGCCCGCCGGAAAGTCCGGGCGTGTGTGGGCAAGTCCGCCCGTTTTAAAGTCCGGCGCACCTGGCGGACAAAGTCCGTCGGAAAGTGTGCCGGACCAAGTAGGATAGAAAGTCCGACCGTGTGTACGCGGCATAAGTCCGTCCAACTTTTGAGAAAACAAAGTCCGCTGGAGCCCACACACATCGAATTGTCCGACGAAATCCAGTCCGCCGGGCAAAGTCCGCCGTAATGTCCGCTCGTGTGTACGCGGCATAAGGATTACAACCTCTGTTGTATTATGGTGCCCCAGGAAATGTGTGAGTGATCTTGAATCTGTAGTATTGAAAACAATAATAGGTTAGATTTAAATACATATTAGTAAGCTACATTGCAGGGACGCTGATCAGTTGATCACTAACAATTCCACATCTTCTTGCTGTTTATGCAGAATACCAGTTCAGTTTTAACGTGTCTCCGTTCAATTATTGCCTTTGCATTGCTGTTCAACGTTAATAACTGAGTACCTGAGCTCTGCACTGCCATCTTCTGTAGTCATGGAACGTTGCACGTGTTTTCTTGTCTCGGGACAGAGAACATCTTTTGGGTCAATAGCTTTGATTCAGTGAGTTGATCGATATGTCAGAAGCAGGAATGTAGCTTCACTTCTCCGACTATTCCTCTTCATTACTTGGCCCCATGGGTGAGATCTATCACAAACGTACAGCTTGTGTCACATAGGAATAAACTTGGCTTTCATCCATCTGTTGCCAACTGTCCTCTGTCTTTGTCCATCTTGAACTGTCTCAACTGCTGCTACAGCTCTTCCTGTGCTTAGTTTGGTCTAAGGCAGACAATTTCATGTTAGGAAGGCTGGACAGAGCTCGGGAGCCAGTTTACTTAGGAAAATTACAACTGCATTAAAGTTTGTCTTTTTTGTTTCTGTTTCAGTAAAAGCATGTGTTCCCTGGGTGTTTGCAAATGTCTGCTGAATATACATTAATTTGTACACACCTGCATCGTAGTCAAGTTTCGTTTTTATTTTTTTAAGGATTTACTTTGTGTTCCTCTACTTCTCTCAGTACATGCCTGTGTCTACATATTTTTATTTTTAGTCTTCGCAAAAAAAAAAAAAAAAGTTTAAACATAGCTTTTTAAGCACTTAGTCTTCACATTTTTAAGATTGAAAAAAAACAAAAATTTTAATTGCTTATTAGGGTAGATATATATCATCTTACTTATGTTTACTTGTATTTTTATCATTGGTGTTGGTGATCTATTTATAATATACAGTAGATCTGAACATGTGATGACATCTTAGAGCTAACACTCATTTTAGCTGTTTTTCTCCTTTGGAACTTTCTAGACCAGCCTTTCTCAACCTTTTCACAGAGGAACCTTTTAAATATATTTCCAGTCTCAGGAAACCCCTATTTAAAATCACTAAATCTGCAGCTCATGATACATTAGAGCACGTGTCAAACACAAGGCCCCGCGGGCTGAATCTGGCCCTCCGGGCCATTTCATGTGTCCTGTGCACACAAGGCTTTTTTTCAGCTGGAACGTGGTGGAAACTCTCACAGATCCCTGCCTGCCCTGCACTCACGGCGGGGGGGCAAGGAAGATTCAGATGGCAGGTGCAGTATGGGATGGGGCATCACATTGTAAGCTGCTCTGTGATCCCCATCTGTGCCCGGTTGTACAGATACCAACCAATGATCTTCCTGCAAGTGAGAGAGATGGCTGGAGCCGCCAGGAAGTACTAGAGCCGGGCCGGGTAGGTAGGTGAGTTGCGAGGAAACTTTTTTTTGGGGGGGGTGGGGGATGTATGCGTGGTGGGGGATAAGAGAGAATGGTGCAGAGGTCAGAGACAAGGAAGGGTGGAAGTGAGATGTGGACAGCCAAGAGAGCTGAACCCTGCACATTATGCATAGCACACCTCTAAACCCTGCACTCTATATGTAGCATACTCCTTAGCCCTGATCGCTGCACTCGGTACATAGGGCACCCCTGAACTCTGCACATAATGCACTCATGGTGTTTATTGCTCCTTTAAGATCCTCCCACTGTTGCAATTTGACCACACCCACTGCTCGATGTGGTTCATCAGGGGAGGGCGTGGTTGAGTTCCTGCTCCTATTCTCTCAGACAAAAAGCCCTGGGTAAATGTAATCTTATAGATGTAACCGGCCCTTTTAAGGGCACCATAATGCTGATGTGGCCCTCAATAAAATTGCATTTGACACCCCTGCATTAGAGTGATGGTCAGTGGGATACAGAAAATGCTCTTTCAACTTAGGGTCATTGAGAAGAATTATCCCCTTACAGATAGCTAAAAAGATCAATGGTGTCAGTGGAAACTTATCTGAGAAGCAGAAATAGCCTATTGCTCAAGGAACCCCTAGCAACCCCTGGAAGAACCCTGGTTGAGAAACCCTGTTCTTGAAATGTGGCTGCTGTAAAACAGTTACAATAAGCCCATCTTTTCAAATCACTCTGTTATTAGGTAAACTAGCAAGTGAAGTTTCTTAACTGTTGTGAGAAGACATCTGATCAGCTGTTATTGAGTGTTTGATGTGTAACTACTAGTCCAGGAACCCATTAGCCTTATTTGCAGCCTGAGGCAGTTGCTAGGCCTGGGTAATATATACTCAATACTTTTGCAAATGGGAGGCCATGTGACTCAGTCCCCCTCTTCCCATGTGACTGCGGTGTCACTTGGTGGCTAACTGCTCAGGGACTCGACACAATCACATGGGGCAGAGATAAAGTGATCAACCTCATGATAGCTTCAAGTCTTTAGAGGCATTCCTCTTTCCACGTCCAACAGGAGAATTGAGCTGCAGAGGAGCAAAGGCAAGGTAAATACAGTATCTCACAAAAATGAGTACACCCCTCACATTTTTGTAAATATTTTATTATATCTTTTCATGTGACTGAAGAACACTTCAGTTACACTGAAGAAATTATACTTTGCTACAATGTAAAGTAGTGAGTGTACAGCTTGTATAATAGTGTAAATTTGCTGTCTCCTCAAAATAACTTAACACACTAATCCCTCTAATGTCTAAACCGCTGGCAACAAAAGTGAGTACACCCTAAGTGAAAATGTCCAAATTGGTCCCAATTAGCCATTTTCCCTTCCCGGTGTCATGTGACTCGTTGGTGTTACAAGGTCACAGGTGTGAATGGAGAGCAGGTGTATTCAATTTGGTGTTATCACTCTCACTCTCTCATACTGGTCACTGGAAGTTCAACATGGCACCTCATGGCAAAGAACTCTCTGAGGATCAGAAAAAAAATAGAATTTTTTTATAACAGCTTACCTGTAAAATCCTTTTCTTTGAAGTACATCACAGGACACAGAGCCATTAATTACTATGTGGGTTATAGGCCACCTTCAGGTGATGGAAGCTGGCACACCCTAAGACAATAAGTCCACTCCCTAAATAACACTCCCACTACTAGGAGTACCTCAATTTTGTAGCAAAGCAATACACGCGTATACCAGAAAGTAGGCAGGGACCTCTGTGTCCCCTGATGTACTTCAAAGAAAAGGATTTTACAGGTAAGCTGCTATAAAAATCCTATTTTCTTAATCGTACATCACGGGACACAGAGCCATAGTAATTACTATGTGGGATGTCCCAGACCAATGCCAACTGAGGAGAGAGAGGCACAACAGAATTAGGGCAACATGAGACCAGAGGAGTTATACTGCAGCCTGCAGCACACTACGCTCAAAGGCGATACCCTCATGCCTTTTTACATTCACCTGATAAAATCTGGTAAATGTATGGACTGAAGACCAAGTTGAGGCCTTGCAGATTTGAACCATGGAAGCTTGGTGATGTACTCCCACAAAGCAGTAACAGTCTTAGTGGAGTGCGCTTTTGATTTGAGAGGGTGGAATCCTCCTCTTTAAACCATAAGCCTGAACAGTTACTTGCTGAATTCATATAGAAATAGTATATTTCGATGCTGCCTGTCCTTTTTCTAGGACATTCAGGCAACACAACAAAACATCAGTTTTTTGAATCTGAGCAATCGCCTTCAAGTAGACTTTGAGTGCTCTCACCACATCAAGAGAATGTAGTAATTTTCCTTCCGTAGAACAGGGTTCTAGAAAAAATGAAGGTAGAACAATATCCTGGCTCGGATAAAACTAGACACTACCTTCGGTAGAAAGTTAGGATGAGGACGCAATACTATCTTATCCTTGTGAATAATCAAATATGGCTCTTATAAGAAAGAGCAGCCAACTCTGATACCCTTCTTCTAGAAGATATGGCTACCAGAAAATTAGTTTCTTTGTCAAAAGGACCAAGGGAATGCTGTATCGGCTCAAAAAGGCTGTTTCAGCAATGCCGACAGAACTAAATTCAAGTCCCAAGAGTTCAGGGGTGAGTTAACCGGAGGAATAAGCTGCGTTACCCCCTGAATAAGCTACAAACCAAAGAATGTGAAGCAAGTGGTTGTTGAAATAATACAGACAAGGCCGAAACCTGGCCTTTGATAGTATGCAAGGCCAGTTTCATTTCTAACCCCATCTACCGAAAGTCAAGAATTCTACCTATGACATACTTCCTGGGGTGCCAACCCCTGGATTCACACCAGGAGACATATGCTTTCTAGACTCTAATGTATGATTCTGGAAGCCAGCTACCTGCATTAATCAAGGTAAATACCACTGGACCTGACAGCCCACTTTTCTTCAGAATGTGGAATTCAACAGCCAAACCTTTAAATTTAGCGTTTGTAAAGTATGATGGAATACCGGACCTTGCGAGAAAAGGTCTGGACGTGTTGGTAGGGTCCATAGGTCCCCTACCGCCACCCTTATGACCTCTGCATACCAAGATCTTCTGGGCCACGTCGGGCCACAAGAATCACTGATCTCCCTTCCTGGTTGATTCTGCGAAGCAGTTGTGGAAGCAGTAGAATAGGAGGAAAAGCATAAATCAGTAAGAACTGATTCCACAGGAACACTAAGGCATCTGTTCCACATGCTAGTGGATCCCTTGTTTTTGCCCCAAATTTGTCAATTTTCTTGTTGATCCTGGACGCAAACAGATCTACGTCTGGGATCCCTCATCTTCGGAATATTGCCAGGAAGATATCGGAGTGAAGGGAACACTTTCCCGAGAACAACTGCTGGCGACTCAAGTAGTCTGCCTGCCAATTTTCTATTCCCGGAATGAAGACTGCCGATAGCCAAGGTACATAGTTTTCTGCCCAAGTTAAGATATAATTCAACTCTTTCTGGGCCGCACGTCTTGTCGTGCCCCCTTGGTGATTGATATAGGCCACTGCTGTGGTATTGTCAGATTGGATCCTGACAGGACAATTCTGTAACCTAAACATCCAGGCACTTTGAATGGATCCTGCTGCATAGCTAGCCCCAGCAAGGATTGCACCAGTGGAGCTCAGCACAGTACATCTTTACTCGTGACCAACACCTTAGACACTGGCGAAAAAACTGAGGTACTCCCAGTAGTGAGAGGGGTTATATAGGGAGTGGACTTCCTGTCTTAGGGTGTGCCAGTGTCCATCGCCTGAAGGTCGCCTATAACCCACATAGTAATTACTATGGCTCTGTGTCCTGTGATGTATGATTAAGAAAGAATTGTTGCTCTACATAAAGATGACCCCTAGGCTATAAGAAGATTGCCAAGACCCTGAAACTGAGCTGCAGCACAGTGGCCAAGACCATACAGAGGTTTAACAGGACAGGTTCCACTCAGAACAGGCCTCGCCATGGTCGACTAAAGAAGTTGAGTGCACATGCTCAGTATCATATCCAGAGGTTGTCTTTGGGAAATAGATGTATGAGTGCTGCCAGCATTGCTGCAGAGGTTGAAGGGGTGGGGGTGGGGGGTCAGCCTGTCAATGATCAGACCATACGCCTCATACTGCATCAAATTGGTCTACATGGCTGTTGTCCCAGAAGAGAGCCTCTTCTAAAGATGATGCACAAGAAAGCCTGCAAACAGTTGGCTGAAGACAAGCAGACTAAGGGCATGGATTACTGGAATTATGTCCTGTGGTCTGATGAAATCAAGATAAACTTATTTGGTTCAGATGCCCTCCCTTCAGAGACTGGGCCGCAGGGCAGTATTCCAACATAATGACCCCAAACACACCTCCAAGACGACCACTGCCTTGCTAAAGAAGTTGAGGGTAAAAGTGATGGACTGGCCAAGCATGTCTGCAGACCTAAACCCTATTGAGCATCTGTGGTGCATCCTCAAATGGAAGGGGGAGGAGTGCAAGGTCTCTAACATTCACCAGCTCCTTGATGTCATCATGGAGGAGTGAAAGAGGACTTCAGTGGCAACCTGTGAAGCTCTGGTGAATTCCATGCCCAAGCGGGTCAAGGCTGTGCTGGAAAATAATAATGACCACACAAAATATTGACAATTTGGGCCCAATTTGGACATTTTCACATTGGGGTGTACTTACTTTAGTTGCGAGCGGTTTAGACATTAATGGCTGTGTGTTGAGTTATTTTGAGGAGACAGCAAATTTACACTGTTATACAAGCTGTACACTCACTACTTTACATTGTAGCAAAGTGTCATTTCTTCAGTGTTGTCAAATGAAAAGATATCACAGAATATTTACAAAAATGTGAGGGGTGTACTCACTTATGTGAGATACTGTATGTGCTGCTGGGCAGGGCAGCAGTGAAGTAAACTTGCTTGAGCAAAGCACAGGTTCACTTTCAGCACACCCTTCCTGCGTGACACAGTGCCCTGCAAGTGCCTCTCACTGGAGCCCATCTTGCATTGTGGAATGTAGAAGGCCTGGCAAGCTCTGGCTTTAAGGCTCCATTCACACTATAGCAGCACATAAACATACAAAATCACACAATTTTTGCATGTGTTTAAAAAACATACTATGAACATGTCTTGCTTGTAGTGCCATTCAGTGTTAATGACACCTCAAACGTGGTAAGGAAGATGAGTGTTTTTTTGGCAAAACGTGCAAAACTGGAAGCTCACAAAGGGGCACAAGCTTCTTTACTGTGCATAGGGCAGCCGGTTGAAATGAATGGGCTGCCTTATGTGTGACGTGCGACAACACGCATATGTGCGACTCCTGATATTGGGCGACATAGTATCCCAGATAGCAAAGGTAACTTACCACAAATTTGTGGCAGTGTTGAATTGTAAGTCTGTTAACTTGCTGCACATTTTCACTGGCAAGTTTTACACTTGCAGAGCACTTGAAGCTCACGTTCTAGTTGACAATTTTCCAATCTGTAGCATATTTGTATGGCACGTCTCTAGCAAGAGCAAAGTTGCAGTGGTGAGTCTACAGCATGAAAATTCAGCCACGGTGACCCCTGTGGTGGGATGACTGAACAGAACTTGCAGCAAAGAAAGTTGGTCTGGAGTCATGCAATGCGGACTTGCTGCAATTATGCAACAAACTTGTGAAGCCTGGCAAGTCTAGCAATAGCTTAGCAAGTTATTTTCAAACTTGCAGCACAATTACTTGCTATCTGGAATGAATGGAGGCTAAACGTTTAAATATGCATACATAATTGGGGCTAGCAGACACAATGTGGAGAAATACCAAGTTTTCAGAGGTGTGTGAAGGAATCTACTGGTATCTGCTTGCATACTTGATGTAGACAGCTGATGTTATGTGCAAATCTTGAATTTCCTGTAAAGTAAAGCACCAACCCTGTTTTTTTGGACAGCAAGGCAGTCCTTGTATTAAAGGACCAATGAAAAAGATAGAAACAGAAGGCAAGGCTAGCCTTGACTTAACAGGAAAAGTATATAGATTTACATATAACATTGGATGGTTATAATTCCAGACAATACTGCTTATTTGGACATTTTCTCTGCAAATACGTTTTTCACTATATACTGTCTGAACATTTTAGGGTTTGTGACAGGTTTCAGTTTGTTTACCTTGATTTGTGTGCCTCTATGCTGTTGGCTGGCAGTGAGGACAAGTTACAGGACAGTTTGTAATGAAAGTTGTTTTTCATCATCTTGGAACATAACTGTGACTGACACCAAAGCCTACTCCTAAAACAGATAGAACACTGAAATCCAACTGTGTATGTCTTGTACAGTTGGCATAGCATCATGTGTTGAAATCTATAGCAACCAATGAGACTTTATCTTCCATGGGTCTAACTGAGCTAATATGTCTATCCAGTATTTTTAATTGGTTACTGCATTTCATTGCAAAGCTCTCAATCAATCTGCCTTTAAAATATGTTTCTTTCCTCTTCTTATTTGCCTTTCTTTCCTATAATTAAAAACAAAACAAAATGAAGGACATTTATTTCCTCTTGAATCAATCATCAACCAGTTTCAACATCTAACCACTCAAAATAATCTCAAATAATTTACAGACAGGTGAGTTTGCGACGGGAATATTTTCATCAAGGAAGAGTATGCAATTAGAATAACTAAGGCATTTCTTCCTTCCTGTCTGGCGGTATACCCAGGAAGAGAACAGAGATACTTGGCATACCTCCTTAACAAGCCTCCACCTTCCTTTTCTTCTTCTTATTCTCTCCACCTCCCTTGATTTTTGGTTATTTTTGGGCTGATTCCATCATACTCGGACTTCAAAGTTCGCCACATCTGGGACATGCTGACAGTTTCCATGGCAACAGAATTCTAAGCACTATAACGCCTTGAGAACAGAGTGGGACTCCGACAGGCCCAGCTTACTGCACAGTTCCTACCAGGTAAAAAAGCAGCTCATACAACCAGCCTGAGAGTTCTGCCCAGTAAACCACCAGAGACCTCACAGGGACAAAGGCCAACATGTGAAGAAGAGCCAGGGGGCCAAGATCTGTGGGTGGGGATGGGCAAACAGGCAGATGTTAATTAGTAAGAAAAAGATTAATTCAGTCAATCCCATGCAACACAGATGAGGAATCAGACATTTAATTAGGGATAATGGTAAAATGATAAAGACAAGAGTGAAAATGGCATGTGAAGGTAAAGGATATCAGAGATCCCTAAAACTGGTCACAGACAGTCAATGCTGGTTAGATGATCTTAACAATTCGATTTTTTTTTTTTTATAGAAAGAACTGGCAGATACTTCCAGCAAAAAACATGGGGAGACCAGGCTACAGGGATATATTCCATCCCAGGCTCTGTGCCTTCCAAAGGAAAGTTTGTCAGGAATGGCTATAGAGCCCCGCAATACCCCACAGACATCTCCATCATTTTTCATATTTCTATTTTTTTGCAAGTCATTATATTCAGTGGTTACCTCAGCAATGTTTGGCATAGCATCCAAAAGTTTAGTTCAGCCAGAAATGTCCTTTTGTCATTCCCTGTAAAGAGAACTTCTGTTGGCACTGGGAATAGTTGTAGAAGGATATCCATAGCGGGTACCCTTAAAGTGTTACTTAACTCAGGACCTTGCATTCTTTATATCTGGTCTCCCACAGTACACAGAACATGGAAATGCAATTATTTTAGTAAATATAAAACACTATATACCTTTTCTCATCAGCAGTTTATAGCAGTCTTGTGACTTCTATCAGTGCATGGTTAAAGCTTATAGGAGTTTTCATACTACACAAGTTGTCCTATTAGGATGCAGGTCCCCTGACCCTCTGTCTGGACAGTGCCAATTGGCCCTGTGCTGATCACATGCACTCTGCCAAGAAATAAAAACTCTCTAGCAATACACACCAAACTGAGCATGTGCAGCCCGACTCCATAGACTCTGTCTTTTCTGGACATGTTTTGGAGACAATCCAAGAAGGGGAGGATCTGTGCAAACAGGATCAAACAGCCTTTTTACACAATGCAAATGATTAACCCCGTAGGTTCCACAATGAGTATAACAAGCATGCTTTACTGCATATACAGACTGATTTTACTGTTGTGGGTTTAGTAACACTTTAAAGCACCGCATGCAAGAAAGAAATGCCGGGACAAGGTCAACCAGTGCCCAGGATGAAGACTGCGCCTCCCCCGTTGGGTGAAGACGGAGACGTTGACCACAGTGGCAAGCGCCAAAATGATTATGTTTGTAAAATGCAATAAAATAGTACTAGTAAAAAGTTTAAAATAAGTGCATAAATAGGACCCCCTCCCCCAAAATGCAAAATGATAGGAGAAAACATAGAGATCCTCACAATTGTGGGAGCAGTGAAAGCCACTGCATCCCAACTGACTTTAATGGGAGTGCCCTACGGATAAGCATGGAACACCTTTGTATCACCATGTAGGTAAACATGGCTGTTACATGTGGCACGGATGCATATGCCCCATGTGAACAAGGCCTAATTGTCATGCCTATGTATGTTGTGAGCTCACCGACTTCACCCTCCAGGGTCTCCCTCAGTCAAGGCTTTAGGTCAATATTTTTCTTACTGAATCCAGCAGGGTCTCCAGGCAACTACTATTTTAGTCGAGGGTCTTCAGGCACTCCCTCTCCCAGTCCACTGCCTCCTCTGCCCCTCCTTTTCCTAGTGCAGGGCCTCTCAAAAAAACCTGCCCAATCCTAGTCTAGTGCTGCAGTACCCAGTGCAGGCTGCACTCCCGTAGGTACGCCACTGCCCCCATCCTCCCTCCTGTACAGAGCTCTCCAACCCTCCCAGTACACAGAGCTCTCTGCTCCTCTCATCTCCCAGTACACAGGGACCCCTCCTACTCCCATCCTCCCGCAGTACATAGAGTTCCCCCTCCTCCTCACAACCCCCCAGTGCAGAGCTCTCCCCATCCCCTAGCCCACCCTGAGTACACAGAGCTTCCCCCTTTCCCCATACCCCAGTACATAGAGCCCCCCCAGTGCAGAGCTCCCCCTGCTCCTAGCCCCCCCCATTACACAAAGCTCCTCCCTCCTCTCACCCCCCCAGATCAGAGGTCTTCAATCCTCCCCAGTACAGAGCTCCCCTCATCTTCTCCTACTCATTACACTGAGCTTCTCCCATCGCCCAGGATAGAGTTCCCACCTCCTAACACCACCTCAGTGTAGAGCTCTCCACACTCCCCCCAGCCTCTCCCACCCATTACACTGAACTTACCTTTCCTCCCATCCCCCAGTACATACAGCTCCCACCTCCTCACACACCCCCAGTGCAGAGCTATCCCCACCCCTGCTTCCCCAGTACACAGAGCTCCCCCCTTGTCCCACCACCCACTACATAGAGCGCTCCTACCCCCCCTAGTTCTGGGCTCCCCCTCCTCCCACCCCCGTAGAACAGAGGTCTCCCCCCTGCTCCAACCCACCCCAGTAGACAAAGGTCTCCACTCCTGCCCAGTACAGAGCTCTCCCACCCATGGTGCCACTCATCTGAGATAATTAGATGCTAGGTTGCTCATGTGCAGGACATGGAGGCATCAAAACAGCATTATATAGAGTTTGATGCATGTAAAAATGTACCCCACAGGTGTATACCTACCATAAAGTTAGGAGAATTGCCCTCTTAGGCAGTTGTTCTAGGAATTGGTGCCCCAACTGAATTTCTTGCACCTGTTGTTTTGCTGAAACCTCAAACAACTTGGGTTTCCCACACTATTCTGTCTCAAAGACAATTGTCACCAAGACAAAAAGAGTGGGTTCATTTTTACAGCAGGGACACAATATCAATTAAAAAAGGGTTCCAACCCTCCCCTATCCTAACCAAAAGAAAAAAAAATTTGACTTGATATACAAGCGATGTCTTGATATACAAATAGCGTCATGTCACAACTGAGTATAAAAGAGAAGAGAGGCGCCTCTAATTGTAGCAATATGGTTACATTTAATGAAGGTACAACATTTCGCAACTCACATGGTTGATGATTAAAACAGGCACATCTAAGTATGCAGGCATCCGGGGTAAAGCTGTCCACATAGACCATCCTCCGCACTGACATCGACGTCATCCCTTCAATGCTGCGCCCAAGGAGTGGTTTAAGCCTCACTTTTAAATCGCTCTATTGCAGGGTAGTCTTCCCGGTCACGATTGCAGACTGACAGCAGTGAAAGCTGGCGGTGCGGAGGGTGGTCTATGTAGACAGCTTTACCCCGGATGCCTGCATACTTAGATGTGCCTGTTTTAATCATCAACCATGCGAGTTGCTAAATGTTGTACCTTCATTAAATGTAACCATATTGCTAAACTTAGAGGCGCCTCTCTTCTCTTTTATACTCAGTAGCTCCTAACGGATTTTGCTTCTAATCCCCTTGTGGAGGCTTCCATTTGTGGATGGACGTTTTATGGTTACACAACCTATCACATTGCTATAATCTTTATATGGACTATAAACTGAAGGACCTATGAATAAATGGTTGTAGAACGAATCATCTGAGTTGCCATTATTTCTTATGGGGAAATTTGCTTTCATAAAAGAGTGCTTTAGATTACAAACATGTTTCCGGAACGAATTATGCTTGCAATCCAAGGTTTTACTGTATGTATACTTTAAAACAGTCTTAAACCCTAAACCAAAAAGAAAAAATATATACTATCTTAGCACACCTCCTGTATTAGAGTTCCTCCACACATAAATGAATACAGGAACACCTTTGGACAGCAACATTGTCAGTCTGGGGGGGAGATTTAAATACACTAACAAATTGGAGCAAAACTCCAACTAACACTAAGACTGGGTTCACACTAGTGCGAATTGGATGTGGATTTCCCTGCATCCAATTCGCATGACAGGAGATTGTGACCAACTCTCTATGGAGCCGGTTCACATATCTCGGGGGCGGCTGCGGAGCGGACTGCACAGGGGTCCTGTGCATCTTTGACTTAGTTTCAGCCAAAAATTCGGCCCTGATTCGTCGCTGAAATGGAGAACGGAGCAGAATGCAGCTTAGCTGTGAACCCAGCCTAAGGCTACTTTCACACAGAGCCGCACATCTCTTCGCCCTAAAGCGTCGGTTGTTGCGATTTTGTGCTGTTTAATTGGCGCCTTTGCGCCACTAGCGGGCCACTTTTTACCTCCTAAAAAAGGGTAAAAAGTCCAGTTTTGTGGCGCTTTGAAAGTGCTGCCCATTCATTCCAATGGGCATGGCGTTTTTGGAGCCCTAAATACAGTGCTCCCAACCCGCCCCAAAGATGCTGCTTGCAGGACTTTTCGGAACGTCCCACAAGTGCACCGCCCCAGTGTGAAAAAACACACTGCAATGAATGGGAGGCTGTTTTTTAGGCGCTTTGCAAAGGCTATTTCCAGCGCTAAAGCACCTGAAAACCGCCCCAGTGTGAAAGGGGTCTCAAGGTTTTACATAACTAAAACAGATCATTTTAAGCACTCCTGTCATTGGTAAGTGGTTTGTTTCATCCCTATAACTGCTACATCTGCAAGAGAGCTTGTTCTTTTTCAATTAATAGACTCAATGGCTGGATCACCAGGTGAACACATGGGAAAGAAGGCCTAAAAAAGAAAACTAATGCGGCCATCACATCTAAGAATTGGAAATCAGCAGTAAAATAAATGTTTGCTTTTGGGTTAAATACCACTTTAACTTGAGTGAACATCTCTAAGTTGAAATGCTTGAACCAGTGGAGACAGCTGTAGAGGGTGCATACTTCACCGTATGATTCAGAATAGTGTTTGCTATCATATTTACATTCCTCAATAACAATGACAAATGCAACAAACAACGATTTTTTTTTTCCGGCCGCTAACAAAGCTCAAAGAAATGAAATCATTCCACTTTTTCCATCAATCGGTACCTATGTGTAATCATTTTATGTGTCTGCACGTGAATGTAAAATTCCGAAACACCTAGGTTTGAAGAAATGAATAATGATTGCTGATACAGCAGCTAATGTCTCAATCTTTGACGAAAATGTTACTCATATCTGTACAATACAGACAGAGCACACTGGAGATTAATCCTATGCCGTGATAGCTCAGCACTTTCTCTTGTTCTCCCTATGTGTACAAGTACGCACACAGATGGGGCCATGGCTTGTCAAAATTTTCTCCAGTTTAAAGCGGAACTCTAGGCAGATATAATTATTGTCATTTATCCCTCTAATTTAAAAATAAAAATGAACACTGTGAACATGCTTACATGAGAGGAAAATGCAGGGATGACTCCTCATTGGTTGCTGCTGATTTTTTGAGCAGTAACAGGCTGGTGCGGGTCCTGAATCAGGCTATATTGTCTATGTGAAATGTAGTCTCTAGAGAGGTGCAAGAGCTGCCTGTTCTGTCAGGCAGGATGCCTGGATCACACAACTGGCTGAACAGAATTTAAATTCCCTTTGACAGGTAAACATATTTGTAGTTTAGCTGTGTACTCATAGTGGTATTAAACATCCCCCAAAAAAAGTATTATTTTGAAGCTTACTAATTCTTAGCTGGAGTGGCTGCATTTGTTTTCTGTTCCTTTATTGTACAGTATAGGGCACAGGTGTCCAATCATAATGGTTGTGTTCCTTCTTTTTTGCTAGTGTCCTTAGGTGATGGATGCATCTCTGTAAGAGAGCATAGATTCTGTGACTTTTTCTACCAAGAATGTTACTAACTGCACCAATCCACTGCAGCAGAGGGTGTCAGTTTTCTGGATCAGTGCCTCCCATTTTTGTATAGGACTGCACCTGGATCCCGAGAAAAGATAGGAGGGGGGCTCGCCTGTAATGTTGTGGCTGCACTGGACCTGGAGCCACAGGTGATTCACCGAAGTACTTAGTGCACCTCATTGCTGGGTGCTATATAGATCTAAGGCAGTGGTTCACCTGCAGGGGAGCCAATTTCTTGAAGATCCCCCACCCCCTCATCTGGGGGGGCATATACCAGACAGAATTGGTGGAAGGTGCTCTAAAGGTCTTGACTCCCTGGAGTGGTAAGCTGCCACCGTCCTTTTTAAAATGGAATTGTGGAGCTTTAACTGGGTGGTTGGGGACATTGTTTCCCTACTTATTCCCGACCAACAGGGAGGCCTGACCCAGGTCACTGGCCAGGCTTCAGTGAGCTGTTGTGACGGCGCACAGCCACCATTCTAAACTGCCTCTTCAGCTGCTGTCTGCCATCTTGTCCCTGCTTGCACACGGCATATACGTGGGTGTCATCTTGATGGAAGGGTGATATCTTGGTCATTGCTGCAGCAATGATCACAATAGGATTCTTTAGGCCCAGCGATTCTGCACTAGATTAAAGTAATCCAGGCAGCTAACAAGCTTTTACAGATGGGGAAAGGGGGTCACACCCCCCTCCCACCATGGCCGCCCCTACGGAGCTCTCCCATGCGATCGGAGAGCCCTGTAAGGATGCAACCGGCAGCATTCAGCTCTAGGCAGACAGTGAGAGGAACGGATGTTGTTCCTCCCACTGTGTGACATCAGAAACAGGAAGCGAAAAGGATTTCATCACTTCCTGTTTCGGCTCTGTTTCCCTTGCCATTAGTGGCCAGTGAAGCAACCGATCAGACTGACATTTGTCTGATCGGCTGCATTGGAGGCCAGAGGAGAGATTTGGGGTCCTCTCCATAAAGAGGATCTGTCACGCCCCATGCAATTACAAAGGATGTTGTTAATCCTATGTAATAGCAATAAAATTGATCAAAAAAAGTTAACGGTACAGTGTAAAAAAAAATGTAAATAAAAAATATAGAAATAGCAAAAATATTTTTTTTTAAATAGGCATCCGTAATATGTATCAGCAAGTACTTGAGGAAAAGTATCGGTTCTCGTACTCGGTCTTAGAAAACTGGTATCGATGCATCCCTAGTTTAAAACCCTTTGCATTGTACATTGAGCACCCAAAGGGGATTGTTTTTTTCGCAACACAAGTGGAGTTACTGCAATGAATGGACTTTCCCTAACAAAAAGCACACTCGCTGTTAGAAATTATTTGTTCAAGAAAAATTTTCCATCCTACTGCTTCAAATTTTCTTGTCACTATGGTCAAAAAGGAACTTCAATTTGACATAACTAATGATTAGAAAATCAAACATATTTATAACAAAAATTTTCAAACAAAATTCTACTAGTGTATGGCCAGCTTTGGATGAGGAGTTCTCCAACAAGTGGGTTGCTCCTGAGGTAGACTTGGCATTAATAAATCTCTCACGGTTCTGGTTGAGAACTTGCCTACTTTCAAGAATTCAGTGCATAAGTGCTTTGGAGACTTTGCTCAAGGCTTTGCTTTCACTATCTGGGCCCGACTGCACAACCCACTGTCTTAGCTATGGCTGTGTGTCAGATACTCAGGGTATAGTCCAGGCGTCTGGGTAGGAACCTCAGAGGTATTCGAGATAGTCCATCCTCTCAGTGCAGTTGGAATTGTTTCCAGTATCCTTAAAGAGGAGGTCCAGCCTGGGTGAAAAAAAAATGTAAAGTCAGCTGCTACAAATACTGTAGCTGCTGACTTTTAATATAAGGGCACTTACCTGTTTAGGGAGCCCTAGCCAATCTTCGGATCCACTCCCGGATACTGCCACTGCCATTCCTGGTAAGGGAGCCCAGCAGTGAAGCCTTTTGGCGTCACAGCTGGTAATCTACTGCGCATGAGCAAAGCGTGTTGCGTTTTCTATTTAGCCTGGCGATAGGGGAAGGGCAAACTTCTAGGAGATCCATGACAAATTGCAACTTTTGCTATGCCTGTTTTTATTTCTCAAAATGTGAGTACCCTGGCTTTTTATAAGAAATACATTTACCTGGGTTTTAAATACTGCACAATGAGGAGTTGCTTTTCTTGTATCTTATGCATGTACCTATGAATTAAATACTACACCACGAGGAGTTGCTTTCTTGTATCCTATGCATGTACCTATGAATTACCATTGAGTGGGACTACAAGATCCAGCCTTCTATGATCCAATTGAAGTGGTTCCGTGGCGCTGTGGATATATCATGCTTGTTTGACCACCTATAATTCAGTGCTCCATTTTCTTTGGTAAGAGGCCCGGTGTGTTGATGTTCGGTGGAGGATAATCTCATGTTCACTTTATTGTATCTCTGGCTGCACCGTGGGTGGTTTCAGTATTTCCCCTGAACAAAGACACTGTTTTAACACTATGGACTCTTATTTTATAATTTGATGCTTCTAGCGCTGCATATATCTAACCTTTTATGTTTTTTATTGTCACCATACAATTTATGTCAGCTGCTTTATTATTGTTAGCGCAGTGATTAATTTTGAATTTATTGTTTAATCATAGATGCTCTATATTAAGCCCTACATGGGTGAAACATGTTAGAGGGGCTTTCCTGGTGGGTGGAGCCAACTGAAGTAATTTTGCGATCATTTGTTTTGTGATACTATATATTGGTGTGCGGTCCTTGGTAACATTTGTGTCTATATGGTTGGGGTTGATGTGCTTTTATCAGTGACTCACCCAGTGTTTGAACCACTGACAGGAGCATGTAAGCTGCTTTTCATTTGGTTTGTTTTTGTACATTGTATGGATTGACATACTTTCAAGTCTATACTTGTGGTTGTGTGAATTTTTTCCGTTGTAAAATATTGGAAAATGTGTCACGCTTTATGTATGTCTGTTGTTTGTATTCCTGTGCTGGTAATGTGACAACTTAAAAAATAAAGATGAGGGTCTCCTCAGAAAGCTGGATTCCTTGACACAGAGGAAGTTGTCCTTTCATTCCCCACAGGCTTCTTCATCCAAGGCTAAACAGTCAATTCCTTTCACCAAAAGTGATGGTCCTCCAGGCCCTGTAAATCCGGTCCCAAATTCCCTTCACAGTGAACAGGTGTCCCCAACTGGGATCTGTGGGGGGATGCTTGCTGGCCTTTGCTAACATCTGGTACCAGGAGACATTCAGTTTTGCTACAACACTGCATATCGTAAACAGTTGCCATGGTTTTTTTATTTAAAGTATAACTAAAGGCAAAACTTTTTTTTATAGTTTTGGATAAAGTGTAGAGGTAATAGAACACCTGTCAGTTTTTATTGCTGTCTGTGCCCCTATTAGGGGGATTCACCCTCTATATTTGTCCTGTTTACCATTATCACTGAAAGTAAAAGAAAATCCCAAATTTTGGGTTGTCTCCGGAAAAGTAATAGAGGGGAAATCTTTCAATGTAGACATTAGTTCTGGTGACCTGGGGATCCCCAAGGAATTCCCTTAATTTGCAAGGATTTATTCTTACTTCCTGTTATGGCTATGGGACAGGAAGTGAAGAAAATCTCTGTAATGGGACACAGAGGGTGAAAAAAAATCTGACAGGGGTTATAACCCTCCCTTGCTCTATCCAAAATAAAAAAAAAAAAAGCTTTGCTTATAGTTCTACTTTAAGCCGATCTTCAGATTCTTATTTATGCTGATATTCTGGAGTTCCTATCAACCACTTACTGTCCTCAATGCATAAAGAATTTTTAGGAATTTTTCTGGTGCATCTGAAACATCCTCAAAAATTCTTTGTGTGTTGAGGTTCCCATGATTTATAGGATTAGTGAAAATGCATAATAGTGAAAGTTCATCTAAATATGTTCTGGATGAATGTTTTCATTGATTTAAAACCGTTAAATATCGCGATTGACCACTAGATGGAAATTCCTATGACAATTTGCACTATCTATTGGCCAAATGCAGTGTATCCTGTTCCTTCCAGCACAGATAATAGCCAAAAACATTACATTTTTGTCCTATTCACACACCTCCTGTCTATGAAGAGTTTTTAGGCGCTTTTCTGGTGCACCAGAAAAGTCCCAAAAAACTTTTCTGTTATGGTTCCTTTATGGGATGCACTTTTACTAGGGGAATTGATATGCAACAATTTATTATAAATACACCCCTGTGTCAGCACAGCTATTTGTGATCTCCATCAGAAGCCTGTGAGAAGGTACCAGTGCAGAAAATCAGTTGGGAAATGAGGACAGAACACTGACAGCCCATAGCAGAAAGTGCCTGAAAACAGACCTACATGGTAAAATTACCTTGTGCTATTTGAATAAAATCTGAAGATCTATAAATGTTGAAAATACATTTTGAATACATTAATGTGCTAAAGAATATATTCGTGATTGGGATTACATCTACTTTAAGTGCAATGCACTTTAAATCCTATTTGTCATTGTTTAGAGTATTATGTTTTTGTAGCTTCTTGCTCTGTATATATGTTCTGCAGTACTATGTTACTCTGTGTTTCCTTGACCCAGCAACTAATGTGCCCAGATTACATTTATGTACAAGTGGTATTGCCTGTCTACTTAGCTTCCTAGTATTCAAGGTGTTTCCAATGCATGCATTTATTGTTAACACGGTCATGGTTCTTTTTCACTGATTACTTTTCTTTCTCTAAATGGTTTCTTTGCATGGACAAATCAGTTAGAGTAAAGCCTCTTGAACACGAATTCCTAAAAACACAACGTTTTTAAGCATTAAGGCTTTTTTTTTAATTGATCTAAATGTAGCCTATTGTTCTTAATGGGCCTGTGTACACAGGCATGTAAACTTGCACTGCGTATAGGTCAGTTAAAAAGAAAAAAATAGAAAATACAAAAAGCTACATTGTTGGATGGTATTGTACACAAGTACATGCATATTACATAACCCTAGAAAAGGTAGAAAAATCTTTAGGCACGTGTACACATATCTGCGCAAACTAGTGAATATACACATTTATTATACATCCCATCCTCGTGTTTTTATGCCATGAATCTAAAGTGTATATACATCAGTACCATGTGCAAGTACCCTAATGCTCTATTCCAACCTGGACACATAGGGGTTTATTGCATGAATGTCAGAAACATTAGTAAAAACTGTAATGCCGTGTACAGACGATCGGACATTCCAACAACAAAATCCTGGATTTATTTCCGACGGATGTTGGTTCAAACTTGTCTTGCATACACACGGTTGCACAAATGTTGTCAGAAATTCCAAACGTCGAGAATGCAGTGACGTACAACACGTACAATGAGCCGAGAAAAATGAAGTTCAATAGGCAGTGCGGCTCTTCTGCTTGATTCCGAGCATGCGTGGAATTTTGTGTGTCGGAATTGTGTGAATTTCCAACAACGGATTTTGTTGTCGGAAAATTTGAGAACCAACTCAAAAAATTTTTGTTGTCGGAAATTCCGACAACAAATGTCAGATGAAGCCTACACATGGTCAGAATTTCTGACAACAAGCTCACATCCAACATTTGTTGTCGGAAATTCCAACCGTATGTACGCAGCATAAGAATAAAAGAAAAGAGGGGAAAGCGCCCACTAAGTGCAGTATTAAAAGCAGACTTTTATCTCAAACGTTTAAAAACACTCACAGAATAGGATAAACAGGATAACTCATCATAAAAAGAGGCACCGCCGCTTGTCCCCATCCTGGAATCCACCAGTGTTCACCGAGCCGTTGATGGATAGAGTCAGGCTGGGATGCTGAATGGCAACCCGGAAGCCTCCTACACCAGCTTGGAGTGCACACGTGGACAGAATGTGACATCACAGAGGGGAATCATAGGTGCTGCAGTCAGTCTACACACTCAGAGCTTCACTGTTCCTTCTACAGGCCATCCATCAGCTGCCTGGGGAACACTAGTGCATCCTGCAGGACCAGGACAAGCGGCAGTGCCTTTTTTTATGATAAGTGATCCTGTTTATCCTATCCTGTGAGTGTTTTTTAAACAATTGAGGTTAAAGTCTGCTTTTGATACTGCACTTAGTAGGCACTTTTCCCTTTTTCTTTTCTTTTTTTCTATACAGAGCTGGCTTACTCTGTGAACAGCTGCCGATATGCCTGAAGTGCCCCATGGACTGTTTATGGACGTTTTACTGATGAACTTTCAGAGTCTGTGCTTCTGAAATTTACAGTAACCCTTTCTGTGCATCATTATTTATCCACTGCATTAGTAAAAACTGAACTAAATCTCACTGCATTTTTTCAAATAGATTACCTACTGTTTCATCAGCTCCATCTAGTGGCCAAAATTTGCTATATTTTAGCACTGAGATATTTCAGAAAACTATTACTGCCTTTTGGCCACTAGATTGAGCTAATAGTAGGGAGTTAATCTATAGTATTTGAAAACATACAATTACATTTAGTTAAGCTTTCATGAAGGTTTCTGACATTCATGCACTGAATGTTTTATAAATAGACCGCTTAAAATTACAGAATAATTTTTCTCCCTCCTATTAAAGGGGCATAGTTTGTTGTTACCATGCAAACAGGACAGAGATTTTGCTTTAAAGTGATTGTAAACCTCAGTCATGGAATCTGAGCAAAGCACATATATCTGTAGTGTTTACTTATCTCTTCCCAAAACTCTAAGTGTCATTTCTCTCTAGTGCTTTGTTCCTGTCCTCAGCATGAATCACTTCTGAGAAGTTTTCCCCAACACATGAGATAAATGTGTGTGTGTGTGTGGGGGGGGAGCTCAGCAGACAGCTTGTCTATTCAGAGCACATTTCTTCTGCTGTGTGGAAGGTTGGGGGGTGTGCCTTTCCTCCAATCAGCTCTCATACACTGCAACTGAAGCTCTCCACTCCCTCCTCTGTGCTCTCGAAAGTTGGAGATAGATTTTAACACTTTTCTGCCCTTTTGAAGCGGTGTAGGGAAGAGAAGACTGCAGATAAACAAGTAAAACCTATGTAGGAGGATTTGTTTCATCTCTGTGTATCATCTGAGGCTATTCACTTCAATGGGTATATGTGAGGGTTTACAACCACTTTAATTCACAATCAAGGAGGTTTTTTTTTCTATCGAAAACATGCTTTGTAGGATTATTGTATGGTATACCCACTCTCTTGATACTATTGTGGATGAATAAACCTGTCACAAACCTTAGCATTTCCAGCTAAGCATACGATAAAAAAGAAAATGTATAAGCAGAGGATACTGATAAAAAAACACCTGTCAGAATGATCAGTAGATCAAGGAAACAGAATCTTTATGCAGTTGCCAACTTCTGCGGCTGTGGAATCCAAAAGTAAATCTCAGTTTTTGTGGCAATAGAATTGATATTTAAAATGAAACTTTTTGGAAACAGAATCTTAAGTTAAAAGGGGACAGTTTTAACTAGTATTTACAGCGATAAACCATGCATGAGACAGGGACACACAAGAGTGGTCCAAGCAGGTTTGTCCTGCACTTTTATTCAGCAAGACAGCAAGCAAACCACAGTATGAATGGCAGGAGGTATTTTTACAGCAGGTCCACAGCATAAAACAAGCAAAACATCTGTCTGTCTCAACTACTAACTAAACTTGTTTAGGTTCCTGAATAACAAGGTGCCCCCCTAATGGTTCTCTCAAAACAAACAGGTAGTTCTTGTACTTTTTTTTAGTGTTCTGTCAGCAGTCAGCCCTTTCACACAGCAGCAGCCTCTCACAGTAGAGAGAGGGGAAGGGAAAACCCTTTGCAACAGTCAGCTCAAATATTAAAAAGGCCTGTGAACAGGTGAGACTCGTTATGACATCTGCCTATCGGGTAGGATGCAGACCTAGGAAGGGAGGCGTATCCCACCCAAAGCTCACAGAGCCTCTGGGCTCCAGAACCCAGGACAGGACTTATTAAGAATCTGAGAAAACAAAATGTTTGTTTTCTTCATAGCGGACACAAGCCCTGAAGCCCCTCACCATGAGAAACCCAGGTGAAACAGACACAGGCAACAAAAAAATGTATAAGGATTTTAAATATTCCCTACACTACACAAAGTCTAAAGTTTTGACTACAGATATACCTGAAAGTCCAACTCCAGAACATTAGCAAACCACTGTTTTACTGAAATAAGATAACATGGGCAGCTATTGTGTAATGGGAAAAAATGTATTTAAAAAAATATATATATTATACACTGTACAGTGGATATAAAAAGTCTACACACCCCTGTTAAAATGTCAAGGCTTCTGGGATGTAAACAAAATGAGACAAAGATAAATAATTTCAGAACTGTTTCCACCTTTAATGTGACCGATAAACTGTAAAACTCAATTGAAAAACAAACTAAAATCTTTTGGGGGGGGGCGAGTAAAAATAAAAAACTAAAATAATAAGGTTGCATAAGTGTGCACACCTGTCAGAAACCATGAATCAGACCGAGACAGAAGTACAGTTATATCACACTTGTTTAATAATTAAAGTAAATAGAACACATGTAGTCAAAACATAGCCAAAGTTCGGTAACCTGAACAGATAGTCAGATAAGCCAGAAAGTTAGGAAGCCAGGAATCAGTGTAGTGAAACAGCAAGCAGGATCTGGAGCCAGAAGGAATGTCAGCCAAGCAAGTCTTTAACAGGAGCGCAGGAGAAAGTCTCTGTGATGTTGACCAAGGCGAAGGCAGAGAATATCTGGGCTGGATGGCTTAAGTAAGCAGGATTGACGAGCAGGAAATCATCAACAGCTGAGTCACTGTGGAGAGCTAGGAGAAGGAGGGGTTGAGCCCAGCCCTGACACACACGCTCTTATACCTAGGGATGTAGCTGTGTTCAGAATTAAGCAATCACATTCAAACGCATGTTAATTAGGAGTCAGTACACAGCTGCCATCATTTAAAGTGCCTCTGATTAACCACAAATAAAGTTCAGCTGTTCTAGTAGATTTTTCCTACATTTTCTTAGTCTCATCCTACAGCAAAAGCCATGGTCCACAGAGAGCTTCCAAAGCATCAGAGGGATCTCATTGTTAAAAGGTATCAGTCAGAAGGGTACAAAATAATTTCCAAGGCATTTAATATACCACATAACATGAGTAGTGAAGACAGTCATCATCAAGTGGAGAAATTCTGGCACAACAGTGACATTACCAAGAACTGGACGTCCCTCCAAAATTGATGAAAAGATGAGAAGAAAACTGGTCAGGGAGGCTGCCAAGAGGCCTACAACAACATTAAAGGAACTGCAGGAATATCTGGCAAGTACTGGCTGTGTGGTACATGTGACAACAATCTCCCGTATTCTTCATATGTCTGGACTATGGGGTAGAGTGGCAAGACGGAAGCCTTTTCTTACGAAGAAAAACACACACAAAATTTTGCAAAAACACATCTGAAGTCTACCAAAAAGCATGTGGGAAAATGTGTTATGGTCTGATGAAACCAAGGTTAAACTAAACCAAAACTAACAAAAGCAGCATTGCACATCACCAAAAGAACACCATACCCACAGTGAACCATGTTGGTGGCAGCATCATGCTTTGGGGCTGGAATTATGAACAGTTCCAAATACCAATCAATATTGGCACAAAACCTTCAGGCTTCTGCTAAAAAGCTGAACATGAGGAGGAACTTCATCTTTCCGCATGACAATGACCAAAAACATCCATCCAAATCAACAAAAGAATGGCTTCACCAGAAGATTAAAGTTTTGGAATGGCCCAGCCAGAGTCCAGACCTGAATCCGATTGAAAATCTGTGGGGTGATCTGAAGAGGGCTGTGCACAGGAGATGTCCTCACAATCTGACAGATTTGGAGTGTTTTTGCAAAGAAGAATGGGCAAATATTGCCAAGTCAAGATGTGCCATGCTGATAGACTCATACCCAAAAAGACTGATTGCTGTAATAAAATCAATAGGTGCTTTAACAAAGTATTAGTTTAAGGGTGTGCACACTTATGCAGCCATATTATTTTATTTTTTTATTTTTACTTTCCTCCACTCAAAAGATTCCAGTTTGTTTTTCAACTGAGTTGTACAGTTTATAAGTCACATTAAAGGGGAAAAACTTCTGAAATGATTTATCTTTGTCTCATTTGTTTACATCACAGAAACCTGACATTTTAACAGGGGTGTGTAGACTTTTTATATTCACGCTATATTGCAATACTAAAACTTTCTGTTTTGCAGTCACAAAAAAAATAATCACAAACAACCTGCTAGATGATTTTGCTGAAAAATGTTCAGATAGCATCAGACAAGCTTTCCCCCATCTATTACTAACACAATATCTGACTTCCATTCTCAGATAGGAATCCTGGCTCCTCTGCTTAGCCTCACCAATGACAATACCTTACAACTGACAATCTATTTGGTTTGCAGGATCATTTTTAAATGAACTGAAAAAACTGAAGTATTTTGGTCCTGAAAGTACTGTCTAGTGTTTTGTTGAATTCAGTATGACTGCGCCTAATGAAAATGTTATGGGAATGACAGCAGATTATCCAAAGTTGTGAACCTTATTAGCAGACTGCCCTTTTTAGCTGCTTTATGTCACTGGTCACAATATGTTATGTTTTTACATTTCAATTCAAAACAATTTTTTAAAAATAATTTTGCAGTTTTTGATTTACTAAAGGGAAACAGACCTGCAAGTGCACTTGCTCCAGAGCTTAGTAAATGAGATGAAGCTTCACTTTGCAAAGGTTATCCAATCACATGCAAGGGAAAAAAAATGTTTTGCTTGCACATGATTGGATGATGGAAGTCAGCAGAGCTTCCTCTCATTTACTAAGCTCTGTCACAACCACACTTGCAGAGGTACAACTGCACTTGTTTCTCTGTAGGAGAATTGCATATTGTATGCATCGCATACTAGCACATTATGAAGTACTCACTTTAAAACAAAGCCCTCCTCCCTGTCACCACTGACTGGTCTTCCTTCTGGGTTTGTGGACCCTGGGGGCTGGGGCCACGATGAGGTCACCCCCATGCATGTGCGCGGGAGTCCTCGGTTCTGGCATGGTGCTCGGTATGCCGAACCTTCAGAGCGCATGCGCCAATGACATCACTGCCTGCATCCAGTGTGAATATCTCCTAAATGGTGCCCGTTTAGGAAATATTCATTTTACCTACAGGTAAGACTAATCAGAGGCTTACCTGTAGGTAAAAATCACAAAGCGGGCTTAACTACCGCTTTAAGGCTCCATGCAGACTAGTGTTTTTTATAAGCTCAAAAAACACCAGAAAAAATTGCTGGATGAAAAACGCTGATTAAAGCATTTTTGTGCCGGCTTCTAGTAGTGTTTTAGTAGCTTTTTATTAGGAGCGTTATTTTATTAACGTTTTACAGTACATGAAGAAGAATAAAAACTGCTCGTAAAAAGCTGTTGCGAGCGTTTAAGTAACGTTAAGGGGCATTTAGTGTTTTTTTTTTCTGCTGGGGAAATGCTCCCAAAAACTCTACAAAGACTGTTTTTTTTTCTGCTCCAAGATGCTGAAGCTCAAACAACACTAATAGCCTAAAGTAGTGTGCATGAACATATAGGATAACACTATTTAGCTACTAGGAGCAGACAAAAATGCTAATAACAGCCAACTCCCAGCAGACCGCTAAATACAGGTGATACTCAAAAAATTAGAATATTGTGCAAAAGTTCATTTATTTCACTAATGCAACTTAACCACTTAAGGACCAGCCTCGTTTTGGATTTTAGGTGTTTACATGTTTAAAACAGTTTTTTTTGCTAGAACGTTACTTAGAACCCCCAAACATTATATATGGTTTTTCTTCTAACACCCTAGAGAATAAAATGGCGGTCGTTGAAATACTTTTTTTTGCACCGTATTTGCGTAGCGGTCTTAAAAGCGCACTTTTTTGGAAAAAATTTACTATTTTGAATAAAAAAATAAGACAACAATAAAGTTAGCCCAATTATTTTTTATATTGTGAAATATAATGTTGCGCCAAGTAAATTGATACCCAACATGTCACGCTTCAAAATTGCGCCTGCTCGTGGAATGGCGTCAAACTTTTACCCTCAAAAATCTCCATAGGCGACGTTTAAAAAATTCTACAGGTTGCATATTTTGCGGTACAGAGGAGATCTAGGGCTAGAATTATTGCTCTCACTCTACCGGCCACGGCGATACCTCACATGTGTGGTTTGACCACCGTTTTCATATGCGGACGCTACTCGCGTATGCGTTCGCTTCTGCGCGTGAGCTCGTTGGGACGGGGGGGTTTTAAAATTTTTTTTTTTTTTTTTTAAATTATTTATTTTACATTATTTTATTTATTTTTACACTATTTTTTAATAAAAACAAAAATTGTGTCGCTTTTATTCCTATTACAAGGAATGTAAACATCCCTTGTAATAGAAAAAAGCATGACAGGACCTCTTAAATATGAGATCTGGGGTCAAAAAGACCTCAGATCTCATATTTACACTAAGATGCAATAAAAAAAAAAAAAAGTAATTAAAAAAATTACATTTGAAAAAATGTGCCTTTAAGGAGCGTGGACTGAAGTGACGTTTTGACGTCGCTTCCGCTTAGCAGTGTCATGGAGACAAGTGGGCGCCATCTTAGCCTCACTGGTCTCCAGGCACAAGACGGAGACGGATGCGATTGCCTCCGCCGCTACCGACGGCTCCGGTAAGCGGCGGAGGGCACCGGTTCGCGGCGGGGGGCCCCTCTCCCGCCACCGATAAAAGTGATCTGGCGGCGAATCCGCTGCAGGGACCACTTTTATATGAAAGCCGGCCGCCGCACGACAACGGGGATACTGGTGTTATGGCAGCTAGCTGCTGCCATAACAACAATATACCCCTTCAAAGTTTGGACGTACATCGTCGTGCGGCGGTCGGCAAGCGGTTAAAAGTGAAACTAATATCTAGTCTCATTTCATGCAAATCAAGATAGTTCCGTGCCGTGATTTGTCATAATTGTGATGATTATGGCTTACAGCTCATGAAAACCCCAAATCCACAATCTCAGAAAATTAGAATATTACATGCAATTAATAAAACAAGGATTGTACATAGAACAATATCGGACCTCTGAAAAGTATAAGTATGCATATGTACTCAGTACTTGGTATGGGCCCCTTTTGCAGCAATTACTGCCTCAGTGTGGCGTGGCATGGAAGCTATCAGCCTGTGGCACTGCTGAGGTGTTATGGAAGACCAGAATGCTTCAATAGCGACCTTCAGCTCTTCTGCATTGTTCGGTCTCATGTCTCTCATCTTTCTCTTGGAAATGCCCCATAGATTCTCTATGGGGTTCAGGTCAGGTGAGTTTGCTGGCCAATCAAGCACAGTAACCCCACGGTCATTGAACCAGGTTTTGGTGCTTTTGGCAGTGTGGGCAGGTGCCAAGGCCTGCTGGAAAATGAGGTCAGCATCCCCATAGAGCTTGTCTGCGTAAGGAAGCATGAAGTGCTCCAAAATCTTCTGGTAGATGGCTGCGTTGACCCTAGTCTTAATGAAGCACAGTGGATCAACACCAGCAGATGACATGGCTCCCCAAATCAACACAGATTGTGGAAACTTTACACTGGACTTCAAGCATCTTGTAGTGTGTGCCTCTCCATTCTTCCTCCATACTCTGGGTCCTTGGTTTCCAAATGAGATGCAAAATTTGCTCTCATCAGAAAAGAGGACTTTGGACCACTGAGCAACAGACCATGTCTGTTTTTCTTTAGCCCAGGTAAGACGCTTCTAACATTGTTTGTTGTTCAGGAGTGGCCTCATAAGAGGAATACGACATTTGAAGCCCATGTCCAGGATCCGTCTGTGTGTGGTGGCTCTTGATGCACTGACTCCAGCCTCAGTCAACTCCTTGTGAAAGTCCCCAACACTTTGGAATGGCCTTTTCCTGACAATCCTCTCCAGGCTGCGGTCATCCCTGCTGCTTGTGCACCTTTTTCTTCCACACTTTTCCCTTCCACATAATGTTCTATTAATGTGCTTTGATACAGAACTTGGGGAACATCCAACTTCTTTTGCAATTACCTTTTGAGGCTTTCTTGAGGGTGTCAATTATGTTTTTCTGCACAACTGTGAGGTCAGCAGTCTTTCCCATGATTGTGATTCCTACTGAACCAGACTGAGAGACCATTCAAAGGATCAGGGACCCTTTGCAGGTGTTATGGCTTAATTAGCTGATTAGAGTGGGACACTTTGAGCCTAGAATATTGCACCTTTTCACAATATTCTAATTTTCTGAGATTGTGGATTTGGGGTTTTCATGAGCTGTAAGCCATAATCATCACAATTATGACAAATCACGACTTGAACTATCTTGCTTTGCATGTAATGAGTCTATTTCATATATTAGTTTCACCTTTTAAGTTGCATTAGTGAAATAAATGAACATTTGCACGATATTCTAATTTTTCGAGTATCACCTGTACACAGAAACACATAAAGCAGATGTTTTACCTGCAAATGAATTTATTTCTGTGAATCTTACTTTAAATTGTTACTAAACCCACAACAGTAAAATCAGTCTGTGTATGCAGTAAAGCATGCTTGTTATACTCACTGTGGAATCTAGGGGTTAATCCTATGCATTGTGTATAAAGACTGTGTAATCCGGTCATCTCTGATCCTCCCCTTCTTTAACTGACTCCAATCCATCTTCTGATAGAACAGAGCATTGGGAGTCAGGCTGCACATGCTCAGTTTGGTGTGTATTGCTAGAGAGCTGTTGTTTTTTTCTTGGGAGAGTGCATGTGATCAGCACAGGGTCAATCAGCACTGTCCAGACAGAGGCTCAGTAGAGAATAAAAACTCCTCCTACAAGCTTTAACCAGACACTGATAGAAGTCACAAGACTGCTCTAACTGCTGATCAGAAAAGGTGTTTAGCAGTTTATATTTACTAAAATAATTGCATTTCCATGTTCTGTGTATTGTGGGAGACCACATATAGTGAATGCAGGTTCTGGGTTTAGTAACACATTAAAGCGGAGTTCCACACAAAAATGGAACTTCCGCTTTTTGGAACCCTCCCCCCCTCCGGTGTCACATTTGGCACCTTTCAGGGGGGAGGGGGGTGCAGATACCTGTCTAAGACAGGTATTTGCACCCACTTCCGGCATAGACTCCCATGGGAGTCTATGCCTCTTCCTGTCAGTCCGCGCTGTCTCCTGGGAAACACACAGCTCCCAGGAGATAGCGGGGACCAGTTACGATGCGCAGCGCGACTCGCGCATGCGCAGTAGGGAACCGGGAAGTGAAGCCGCAACGCTTCACTTCCTGATTCCCTAACCTAGGATGGCGGCGGCAGCTGCCGAGAACCGAGCGGGTTCTCGACGTCGCCTTCCGACATCGCTGGACCCTGGGACAGGTAAGTGGCCATGTATTAAAAGTCAGCATCTGCAGTATTTGTAGCTGCTGGCTTTTAATATTTTTTTTTTTTTTGGCGGTTTAGGTGGACCCCCGCTTTAAGCTTTACACTTTACACAGCCCTGCCACACACTGCAGCCCTGTCTGGTAGGGCAGAAATCCTAATTCTTTATTGCTGTAGTGAAGTAACCCTTGCGGGTCTTTTTCCTCCCCCAGTCTGTGACTGGACAGAGAAAGGAGAATCGGCAGACTAATGTGCTCCCCAATCTGTCACTCTGTTTTCTGCAGCACAACTGTTTGGCTCCTTGTGCTGCTTGTTCCTCTCCCAGTCTGAGCTCTGTTGTACAGTGAATTGCAAGTGGCTAATACCAGGCCAAATTCAGGTAGTTACACTGCTTGCATTAAAAAAAAAATATATATATATATATTTAATAGTATGTACTATGTGTGCAAATGCAGAGCTGCTATAATTTGCATCTTTTATATCTGGCTGGATTTGATCGTTAACCCTTTGACTGATTTTGCACCAACTGATGATTAATTCTATGGGGGCAGGGATTGTAAAAGGAAGAAATAATTCTTCCAGCGTTAGAAATTAGAAGAATGCTTCCAGGACTGTTTGGAAGGATTGGTTGGTTCACCCAGAAGTGGTATTTTAGCCTTGTGTCTGTACAGCTCTGTTGAAACACCCACCAACTTCTTTTCCTGGTTAATTTTTTATTTTTTTCTAATACATAGCAAGGAACATAGAGTTTATTGTTACAATACTATTTAAATGGATTTGCTGGATACAAAGAGCATAAGTTTAGATTGATAAATGCAGTAGTGCTCAGTAACACGGAGTACAGTACAAAAGCTGAACATTTGCGTAAGTATAGAAAGAAAGGGGGGAAAGAGAGGAGGGGTGGAGGAAGGGGTCTCAGTGGTTAGCCTGTAGACACAAACTAAATACTGATTAGGCGTGAGTGTTTAGGAGAGCATTGCAGGGTTCAAGCAAGGACTCATCAAATCCTGGGGGAAGAAAATGGCCAAACCAAGGGCACCAAAGCTTGGTGTACACAGATACTGCATCCTGTAAGGTGGCTTAAATTTTTTTACAAATCATGGCTTGCGTGACCCTATTATTTGTTTCAGTGAGGAACAACCTGGGGGTTTTCCAAGCTTTTGCCAGCATCTGCTTACCAGTTGTGGTGACCTCCAGAAGAAGTTTGAACCTCCATTTAGGAACCACCAACTTATGTCTCTGTTACTCTTGCAGTGAGATTTCAGCTCAGGAGTTCTCAGGTCCTCCAAGCCGGTGAAGGCAATTTTTGAGGGTCTCCTAATACTTGTTGGTGCTTTCATTTAATTTATTCTACAGGGAACATCACTGGAAAATTTAAAACTTTAGGAAAGGAGTATGGATGTTTTTAGCGTGACCTGAAAGTTTGACCTTGAACCCTTAGATGACTGTTCCAGTTGCTAGGGTCTACAAAAAAAATGATTTATTCGTTTAAATAGACCAACCCATTAATACACAAACTTTACTGTGATTTGGTTTGTTGTTGAACATGTGTGTATTGTATGTTTTGAAGCGCTCTGTATATCTAACTTCTGCTTTTTAATTTCACAGTCCCTATTGATGCCACACATGGAATAAAGATGTTGTATGTCTTTGTTGATGTTAAGATTGATACATCACATTTTGTGGACACAATACGCTTCAACTTTCAACAGGGAGCCTCAATCGCCTTCGTCAGCACCATCCAGTTTGTGTCTGCACTTCAGGTAAATATGAGTCTATGCCCGTTTCAGTAAAAGATTAGACACAGACACGAGAGAGCTCATTCTCTAAGAATTATAGTGGTGGCAGCAGACGTATAGGAATTACTGTGCTCAGACTGCTGACATTAAAGTACTTCCGTATTCTTAAAACGGAACTTTACTCATAAAAACTTAATAAAAGCTTACAAGCAAACTTAAAAAGAATGTTCTTTAGGAAGGAACATAAATTCCACATTAATAATTATGCCACCAAAAATAGTGTGTGCTGTAAATTGCCTCCAACATTGCTCCGGTTTCTTCTTGCTGGATACTGCCATTTTGCTGAAGCCCAGATTCCCTGAACAGCAGTTAGGCTCCATTCACACCTGATCATAGGCAAAATCGCAGCGATTCCACATGCTATTTTAAATCGCTGCAAAACATGGGACGCGTTTGCGATGCCATTACTTCTTATGGCACCCTAATCACACTGCAAATTGTGTTGCAATCGCAACGCGCGACTCTTGCAGAATGACATGAAGACTGCAGTCCACAAAGGGTCACCATCAAATTTAACTTAACTTGAGCAGTTCTGCAAAGAAGAGTGGGGAAATATTGAAAGTCTAGATGTGCAAATTTCTTTTTTTTTTTTGGTTTGCGCAAAAGTTATAGAGTCTACAAAATAGGGGATAGTTTTATGGCATTATTATTATTTTTTTTTTTTTTTTTTACTAGTAATGGCAGCGATCTGCGATTTTTATCGGGACTGCAACATTATGGCAGGCAGATCGGACACTTTTGATACTATTTTGGGACTATTGACATTTATACAGCGATCAGAGCTACAAATAGCCACTGATTACTGTATAGATGACACTGGCAGGGAAGGGGTTAAACATTAGGGGGCGATCAAGGGGTTAAGTGTGTTCCCTGAATGTGTTCTAACTGTAGGGGGGATGGGCTCATTGCAACATGACAGAGATCAGTGCTCCCGATGACAGGGAACATTAGCTCCCTGTCATGTTGCTAGGCAGAACAGGGAAATGCCTTGTTTACATAGGCATCTCCCTGTTCTGCCTCTCCTCGCCACAGTTGCGGGCCGCCGGCGAACATTGAGTTCACGGGACCCGCGGGCGCACGCCCATGCTAGGCGGCAAATTCAAAGGGACATACGGGTACGCCCTTTTGCCTGCCCGTGCCATTTTGCCGACGTAAATCGGCATTAGGTGGTCGGCAAGCGGTTAAAGATCAATAGTAATTGCAAATACCCCACCTTCAACACCCATTTACAGTATCCAATACGGAGTACATCAAAAGAGGGGCTCAACCGCGCACCACGCAGAGGGAGGAACAAGGCCATCCCTCCCTATGCCGTCCACAGCAGCCACACCCTATCAAATTTTCTGGGGCAATTCCTGCTGATGTATGTCATTTTATACATAGGAAGTGCCGCATTTATAACATTTTCCCACAAGACTACGGAGGGGGGGGGGAACGGGAATTCCACTTAAGGACAATCTCTCTCTTTGCATACTACAATAAGTAAAAGATTAACAGTTTGGTACATCTAGGCCTCTGGTCATCATCGTTCACCCCTAATAGCAGCAACTCCGGGTTGACCGGTCCAGTTGAAGATGGGAATTTATAATATCAATCACCTCACCCCAGAAGCTGCCTACTCTCGGGCAGGTCCAGAACATGTGCATATAAGTACCAACAGCCCCCCTGCAGCGAGTACAATCCTGGGATCTTTGGATCAACCTATCCCGGGATGAGATCAACAGTTTGGCACTTTTTCCCAAGCAATCCTCCCAGTTCTCTCTGTCAAGGTCAGGTATGTCAGTCTTCCATTTGTCCCAGAGTCTCGTCATCCTGGTGAGAATCTGCACTAAGCAGATCAAAGTATAGGGCAGATAGGGGTTTGGATAGGGATTCCTGGGCTAGTAATTCCTCAGTGGAATCCATTTTTAGATTAGGTGGAGAAAAGAATTGGGCCCATATTGCATGCCCGCAGCTGGAAGTATCTAAAGATCATTGACCCTGGTAAATGGAATTTGGTGCTAAGTGCTGCAAAGGATAGTAAAGTGCCTGCTGCCAACACATCTCTTAGTGTCTTTATCCTGTATAGATGTGCAAAGTTAGTAGATACATATCTGTGTAATTGCGTGGCTGTAATTAAAGCAAAATGTGGTGCAACAAATTACTGACGGGGGGGGGGTTGATCCTTTTTCCAACTCAGTGATTCTGTTTTTTATTCATTTTTACTGACATGTTGGTGTTATATCTTTCACTTGGATGTTATGAGTTGCACTAGTAAATACAGCTGGATAAAACAAAAAATGTCGGTCTTTATTTCAGGATGCAAAGCAACAAAATGTGATTATTTTAAATAGGGGTTATTCTTTTCTTTACCCACCCTATGTCTGCCAACCTTCCAATATAAACAAACAACAGGTGCTGAAAGCTATGAGAAACCAGCTTCACTGCCTATGTTGTGATCTTTGAGAATGAATTACTCCACAGTATCCTAAATTAGACATTATAGGATTTGCATACAGCTGGGTAGCTTTAGGCCCCTTTCAAACGAGGCAGGCTCCGTTGGAGTTCGCCTGCTCAGCAGGGAATCTGTCCAGTGATCCCCACCGAGCAGGCGGATGGCTGTTCAGTGTCCACTTCGCTTAGGCAGAACAGACACTGCTCACTCTCCTCTATGGGCAGCTAGATGTAAATGGACCACCTGTCCGTTTACACCCAACTGCCATCCGATTCAATTCGCCAGGTGCTGGGGAATGGATCCCCATCTGTCTGTTTTTGGCAGATAGGATGGATCAGATGTTGACGGATGTCAGCGGACATGTGTCCGTTGACACCCGCCACACCATAGAGGAGACTGGAGGGTCCGATCGGGTCTGCATTAAAAACTGACAGATATACCCAATTGGTCTGCCAGTGTGAAAGGGCCGTAATTAACCACTTGCCGACCGCTGCATGCTGTATAAATGACAATGGTCCCAAAATAGTGTCAAAAGTGTCCGATGTGTCCGCCATAATGTCGCAGCCCCGATAAAAATCGCAGATCGCCGCCATTACTAATAAAAAAAAATTAAAAATGGCATAAAACTAACCCCTATTTTGTAAATGCTATAACTTTTGCGCAAACCAATCAATAAATGCTTATTGCTATTTTTTTTTTTTTTTTTTACCAAAAATATGTAGAAGAATTCATATCGGCCTAAACTGAGGAAAAAAACTGTTTTTTATATATTTTGGGGGATATTTATTATAGCAAAAAGTAAAAAAAATGCTTTTTTTTTTTTTTTTTTTTTTTCAAAATTGTCGCTCTTTCTTTGTTTATAGTGCAAAAAATAAAAACCGCAAAGGTGATCAAATACCACCAAAAGAAATCTCTATTTGTGAGAAAAAAAAGGACGTCAATTTTGTTTGGGTACAACGTCGCACGACCGCGCAATTGTCAGTTAAATCGACGCAGTGCCGAATCGCAAAAAGTGCTCTGGTCAGGAAGGGGGTAAAATCTTCCGGGGCTGAAGCGGTTAAGGAAATTTTGGTAAAACTTTGTAGCAGTAACCTGTAAACAGCCAATTAACACCACTCACAAGGATTCAGTCAATGTAGCTGTCACTTACATATTGGGGCTGTCATTGTTATCTTTTCTTTACTACTTAGTCAATTTCCTGAAATATAATATATATACCTGTAAAATATAAGGTTATACTTTATGTCCTGATACAAGCCACCGAAGTGCAGGCATTTGAAGATTCAGTGACAGAAGGTGGGGCTGAGCACCAGATGAGGTGGGATCAGTCTTAATTTAGGGAGAGCCTCAAATTTACGGTTTTCTACAGGGAAATTCATTTAAAGAGATGCACAGGTACCGACGGGCTTGGACCAGTACTAATGGTCTGACAAAGGGTTAACTAAATGTACATATACACGACGACTGAATGACTCCTCTGAAGAAGTTATGACTGTCTATGCTAAATAGTACATGATGGTATTGCAGTAACATTTTTGTTCACACTAGATTTGACCTTTTCAGAGCTAAATCTGAAATGCCGTGTTCTATATTTGTATACAATGCTGAACCATATTTTATGTCTTCTAAAAACCTTCACACTGAACAAAGAATCCTTTAAATAAAAAAATACTTGTTTATGGGTTTCCAAGTACTTTTACAGTACTATAGCAGTACTTTTTCTTTGGACAACAACTGTTTGAGCTCTATGATATTTGAAGCATAAAACTTATTGTATAGGAAATACTTTAGACTTGGCCTTACAGGACAAAGAAACTAGTTCACTTCAATAGCAGCCCTACCAGCTACTTATATTTGCCCTCCCTTCCCTCTTCCTCTGCTCCTTTGCCTGCCTGGAGCAAATAGAGGAAGCCCCATATAAGCACAAAGTCACAGCCTAAAGCTTACACAGGGCTGAGTGTCAGAAATCATGAACCAGACCGAGACAGAAGTACAGTAAAATCACACTTGTTTATTAATAAAAATAAAAAGGTAAATAGAGTAAGCGTAGTCAAAGCATAGCCAGAGTCCAGTAAGCGGATCGGGTAGTCAGCCAAGCCAGAGTTCAGTAACCAGATCGGGTAATCGGCCAAGCCAGAAGTCAGGGATCCAAGTAGAGGAACAGCAAGCGGGATAAGAAGGGAGCCAGAAGGGATGTCAGCAAAGCCAGTCTTTAAACAGGAACGCAGGAGATGTGACCAAGGCAAAGACAGGAATGAAGTGAGCTGGAGATCTTTACGTAGGCTGAACTGACGAGCAGATCCACAACAGCTGGTTAACTGTGGAGAGAGATGAGAGCTGGCAATTAGCCGACAGCTGAGCGCCCAGCTCAGAGAAGGAAGGGCTGAGCCAGCCCTGACACTGAGGACACTCATCATGTGAAAACCCTGGGTGCCTAAACACCCATTTACCAAGCACCAGTGCTGTCATATGATAGGGAGGGGAGTGAGTCATAGGTTCCCTCATACATGAAAGAACTAAACATTTTTCTGTGCTGCTGAATCTGTTGCTTTCCCTTGCATTGACAAGCCACAAGTTCTCCTAAAATGTATTATACAATATACATATATACCCTATATTGTCAAAAGTATTGGGACACCTACCTTTAATAGTATCCCAGTCTTAGTCCGTACGGTTCAATATTGAGTTGGTCCACCCTGTGCAGCTATAACAGCTTCAAGTCTTCTGGGAAGGCTGTCCACAAGGTTTAGGAGTGAGTCTGTAGAAATGTTTGACCATTCTTCCAGAAGCGCATTTGTGAGGTCAGGCACTGATGTTGGACAAGGCCTGGCTTGCAGTCTCCGCTCTAATTCATCCCAAAGGTGTTCTATCGGGTTGAGGTCAGGACTCTGTGCAGGCCAGTCAAGTTCCTCCACCCCAAACTCGCTCATCCATGTCTTTATGGACCTTGCTTTGTGCACTGGTGCGCAGTCTTGTTGAAACAGGAAGGGGCAAGCCCCAAACTGTTCTCACAAAGTTGGGAGCATGAAATTGTCCAAAATGTCTTGGTATGCTCACGCCTTAAGAGTTCCCTTCACTGGAACTAAGGGGCCAAGCCTAACCCTTAAAATAATCCCACACCATAATCCACCCTCCACCATACGATTTGGACCAGTGCACAAAGCAAGGTCCATATATACAGTATCTCAAAAAAGTAAGTACACCCCTTACATTTTCGTAAATATTTTATTATATCTTTTCATATGACAACACTGAAGAAATGATAGTTTGCTACAATGTAAAGTTGTGAGTGTACAGCTGTATAACAGTGTGAATTTGCTGTTCACTCAAAATAACTCAACACAGCCATTAATGTCTAAACTGCTGGCAACAAAAGTGAGTACACCCCTAAGCGAAAATGTCCAAATTGGGTCCAAAGTGTCAATATTTTGTGTGGCCATCATTATTTTCCAGCACTACCTTAACTCTCTTTGGCATGGAGTTCACCAGAGCTTCACAGGTTGCCACTGCAGTCCTCTTCCACTCCTCCATGACGACATCACAGAGCTGGTGGATGTTAGAGACCTTGCGCTCTTCCATCTTCCATTTGAGGATGTCCCACAGATGCTCAATAGGTTTTAGTTCTGGAGACATGCTTAGACAGTCCATCACCTTTACCCTCAGCTTCTTTAGCAAGGCACTGGTCATCTTGGAGGTGTGTTTTGGGTCGTTATTATGTTGTAATACTGCCCTGCGGCCCAGTCCCCAAAGGGAGGGGATCATGTTCTGCTTCAGTATGTCACAGTACATGTTGCCATTCATGGTTCCCTCAATGAATTGTTGCTCCCCAGTGCCGGCAGCACTCATGCAGACCCAGACCATGACACTCTCACCACCATGCTTGACTGTAGACAAGACACACTCGTCTTTGTACTCCTCGCCTGTTTGCCGCCACACACGCTTGACACCATCTGAACCAAATAAGTAATCTTGGTCTCATCAGACCACAGGACATGGTTCCAGTAATCCATGTCCTTAGTCTGCTTATCTTCAGCAAACTGTTTGCGGGCTTTCTTGTGCATCATCTTTAGAAGAGGCTTCCTTCTGGGATGACAGCCATGCAGACCAATTTGATGCAGCGTTCGGCATATGGTATGAGCACTGACAGGCTGACCCCCCACCCCTTCAACCTCTGCAACAATGCTGGCAGCACTCATATGTCTATTTCCCAAAGTCAACCTCTGGATATGACGCTGAACACATGCTCTCAACTTCTTTGGTCGACCATGGCGAGGCCTGTTGCAGTGACCGGTGTGAGAGAGTGAGAGCGATAACACCAAATTTAACACACCTGCTCCCCATTCACACCTGAGACCTTGTAACACTAACGAGTCGCATGACACCAGGGAGGGAAAATGGCTAATTGGGCCCAATTCAGACATTTTCACTTAGAGGTGTACTCTCTTTTGTTAGCTGCTTAGACATTAATGGCTGTGTGTTGAGTTATTTTGAGAAGACAGCAAATTTACACTAAAAAAAATGAATGAATAAAAACCAAGCGCTGATGTGGATAGATATGTGTGATATAAATAAATTGTGCTAAAAAATATATATAAACCAATATAGTTAGTGCTATAATAAAATCAGTAAATTAAAGCTATCAATATAGGGTGATCAGATAACCAAACAAATAGTACTAAGTATAAAATTGATGCGCTTTAAATAAATAGTGCACAATATGCTGCTGCGACTAAGCTTAAATCCAGGAATAAAAAATGCATACATGTGAATAAAATAAATAAATAATTATGGTGCTAATACATGTGTTAAAATTGCCAAAATAAATCTTCAAATTGGTGATGTGACGGTGAATATAAATAAAATAATAATGACACTCTGAGTACAATGTCCAGATAGAGATAAATAATGGGGGAAAGTAAAAATAATTAAACAGTTCCTTCCCTTAATCCAGATTGATTGACTCACTGGGTTAGATCGTTTGTCTCAAGATATTTAGTTTTTCTTGCATCAAACTTCAGCCATAATACTGCTGGTGATTCGGCTCTCAGGATAAAGGTTTTATACAAAGCAAGCAAAGAAAAAATAGATCATTGTGCAGTGAACTTACTAGATAGTGCACAAGCAAAACAGGGACAAGAGATACACTCACAAACTCCCTGTCTATTAGAAGCATTCAAATATGCAGATTGCAGTCAGCCGCTGTGGACGAAGTTTCCTATTGAGAAACAGCTGCTGTTAACCTTCAGGTGTATTGCAGCACTGAACGTCCTAAGCTCCTCCAGGAGGAGGAGGTGTACTAATTTATGCCCAGCATAAATTAGTACACCTCTTTTGAAAAGGTAAGATTTTAATCAATATCTCGATGAACACAATAATATCTCGATGAACACAATAATTTCCAAAATTTTGACAAAACTGAGCTCTATAGAAAGTTTAGCTCATTACATTAAAAAAGATAGCTTAATAATATAACTTAGATTACAAAATCTTTTTTACTCAAGTTTTACTCAAATTCGTTGATGCAAAAATGAATATACCCCACTACAAAAACTACTACAGCTAGTATTTTATATGACCTCCGTGATTTGTAAGGAAAGCACCAAGTCTTCTAGGCATGGAATGAACAAGTTGGCAACATCTTGCAACATCTATCTTTTTCCTTTCTTCAAGAACGACCTCTTTTAGAGCCTGGATGCTGGATGGAGAGTGATGCTCAACTTGTCTCTTCAGAATTCCCCATAGATGCTCGATTAGGTTCCGATAAGGAGACATACTTGGTCACTGAATCACTTTCACCCTGTTCTTCTTCAGAAATGCAACAGTGACCTTTGGATCATTGTCATGTTGGAAAAGTGCACAATGACCAAGGGCACAAAGTGATAGTAGCATCTTCTCTTTCAATATAGAGCAGTACATCTGTGAATTCATGATACCATCAATGAAATGCAGCTCCCCGACGCCAGCAGCACTCATGCAGCCCCAGTGGACACTGCCACAACCATGTTTCACTGTAGGCACCATGCATTTTTCTTTGAACTTCTCACCTTTGCGACACCATACAGTTTTGAAGTCATCCATTTCAAAAACATTTATCTTGGTCTCATCACTCCAGAGTACAGAGTGCCAGTAGTCTTCTTCTTTTTCAACATGGGCCCTGGCAAACTCTAGGTGGGCTTTTTTGTGAATGGGCTTTAGGAGAGGCTTCCTTCATGGACGACACCCATGCATGCCATTCCTCTGCAGTATTGTATTCCTACGCTGTATTGTGTCACGGGAAGCAATCACCCCAATTTGGTTCTCTACTTCTTTAGCTAACTGCAGTGAACTTGCATGGTGATTTTTCATCAACCCTTCTCATCAGAGAAAGTAAAGGTTCTCTGAAAAATCTGTTGGGATGTACTCATTATCATATATATATTGTACAGGACGCCAAGGTTGGGTCCTAGATGGGTGCTATATTTCACTGATATTTGGGGTATGGTCCCTTTAAGGGAAGTGCGGTGGTGTTCAGGGGGTCAACCAGAATGGGTGAGGAATTCCCGGGAGTAGAGTCAATCAGGAAAGGACTGACTCGCAGTCCTCTCTGTCTTAATAGAGAGTTATTTGGGAGGCTCTGAAGTGATATTCGGGTGGGAAAGAGCCTCCACCCCTGACTACAGGGATTCAGCACACAGGGGGTTAAAGGTCTCCAGGAAACAGCTCATAAAAGACAGGAAGTAGCGTTAGAGGTGGTGGTGAGGAGGAGTAGGTGATTACACCTGTCGTGATGAGCTGTGTATCTGTTTGGAAGCTGCTAAAGATTCAACAAGGACTCGTAAAACTCTGGGGTGAAGACCCGGCCACAAATTGTATGTGCCTTTTCTTTAATTTCCTTTGTGCTGAAGATAAGCGGACTGTATTTTATGCTGAAGATAAGCGGACTTTGTTTTATATTTTTGTGCTGTGTGCTGAATGAAGCTTTATTTTTGATTTGCTTACAAATAAAAGCCTTTTTGTTTAAAGTTTAAACGGTTTATGCACTTGGTCCCGTGGAGCTATTATCCCCTAAACTTTACAATATATATTGTGTGTGTGTGTATACATATTTTTATATATATATATATATATATATATATATATAAATATATATATAAAGATGCTCTTCTGTTGACCCATGAAAGACTATTTCCTGCATGTTCAGTGTCACATGTTTGAGAGTGAATGTCAAAAGAATCAAAGTAGTGGGCCTATCAAAAAAAAAAGAAAAGGTTGTAGGAAAACATACGCATTTAATTAAATCCAACCTGTTTTCAAGGTCATTATTCTGCTGCAGTGCCCAAACATTTCATTTTCAAACTTTATTGAAACTGCATTGTTGTGCTTTAGCCCCTTGACAACGTAGTGTATCATTGATGCTCAGAATCAAGGAGAAAAGACCGCTAATATAGAAACCTAGACTGTACTACTACTTATACGTAGAATGTAACCAATGTTAAGTAGACACACAAAACTGCAGATTAACCCATGCGTTGGAAGAAAAGTGATTTGACACATTTGTTTTGCTGTGATTCCGCTTTAGGTGATGAGCTGCAACTGCAGGAATGAGAATGGGTTAAGGCAAGAGCTGTGGCAACGTAGATGCTTTTCAGGGATATAAAGGATAGAACATACAGACCTTCACATCTGAGCTTGCCATGCAGTGAACATTTAGTGATTAATGTGCTCACGAAGAATATTTGTTCAAGCCTTTGGAGGCTGCTGAAAACCAAATAAAAGGGCCAGTGAAAGACATGAACAAATGATCCAGAAGATGGCCTAGGCCAGGTTTTGTCAAGAACGCTAAGTCCATAGTACACAAATCCTTATGGCCCAAGCTACATACATGCCCCCAAGGCAGCTTCTGACCCTGTAAGATGCTTAATGGTTCTGTGCTGTTTAGTAAATAAGGCCCTTGATCTCCAGGCGTACAAGCTAATATATCAAATCAAGCCTTTTCTAGGATCCAGCCTTCTTCATCAGGGAGGTGTCCACCTTGATACAATGCGGAACAAATCAAATGGCCACATGGTCTATCATAACACAAAGGTCAGGTATTTCCTCTATTTTTATTGTATATCAAGAGAAATAATCCGTCCCATCCAAGGCATTTGTCACCAAGTCTAAGAGAAGAGAAATTGTCTACAGAAATACGACCTTTCCAGATAGTTATTGCAAAATTATGAGAAAGCTATGAGAAAAAGAAAGAAAACCATGAAGTTACAGGAGCAAAATGTCACCTCTAATTGCACTTGTATTTGAAGCATTTGCTAGTTTTAGACAAAAAAGGAGCCTGTGTAAAACAGTTCATAGTTTTATATAAATAACTGTTTGGTGTCTAACAAGAAATCAGGGCTAAAATTTATTTGCCATTGATCTAAGATTTATTTAAAAAAAAAAAACACTAAATTATCATTAAAGAGCATCTGTCACTTGTGGATAAAAGGGGGGCAAACTGCAGAGGGTAGGCAGTGCAGGCACCTAGATGCAAATACTTGCAGCAACAAATGTTAGGCCATTATGAAGGATAACACTTCTAGATAATTTCCAAGCTTGTTGCCAAATCCTGACCCCAAATGTTCCCTATTGGTCCATAACTACCATGGGCAGCCTTTCTGGCCAATAGAAATGTGAAGTAGGCAGAAAAGACTGTGCAAGCTAAAATGGTATCAATAACTTCTCCCCAGCCTCATTATACATACACAATATTATTATTAGCTTGAAAATTCAGTTTCAAGTCTCACTAGCTTTTGTGCTTTGTATAGTTGGAGAAACAGAAAGACAGACTTATGGCAGGATGGCTTTTATTCCCTTTGAGTTAGGCTACACAAGGTCATGCCCTTATTGTCCTTTAGTTTAGATTATGATGAAAAGCACAGCATTCCTCAAATCCTTTGTACTAAAACAAAATATTGTCACACTCAGCAGTCACAAAGGACAGCTTTTTTTATCAAAGTGACTTGAACCATATGGCTTGCACAGAGTTGGCTTAAATAGGCCATAACCACCAAGAATCTTCATGAATGAAAAATTGACATTTTTACTAAAAAGTGAATCCTTAAGAACCTCAAAACAATACCCAACCCTATCCAGTGGCATCTGATTTGTTTCTTTTCCACTGTCTTGTCCAGCTTCTTGGGTGTGGACAGTCTATGGTTGGTAATATTAGGGTGATGTCACACCTCCTTATGGGATTATTTTTTTTGTCTTGTGTTTAAAGCTTATGTTTAGCCAAATCTCTTTTTTTTTTTGTTTGTTTAATTTTGTTTTGGGCGGCATAAGGAAGTTTAGATACCTCTGTAAAAAGATCTATATCTACATTCTTTAAATTTATATATATACGTTTACATTGCATTTTGTTCTTGGGTTGAGATGCACTTTAAGCATTTTTCTACTTCATTCAAAACTAAAGAAAATGTTTTGACTTGAAGTGGAACTAAAGTTCGGCTGTTTTTTGCTACGAGCACGTAGTTTTTTTTTTTTTTTTTTTTTTTTCAGAAAAGAGAATCAATGTCTCTTCTGCAAAAGGAAAAAAAATACGCCTTTTTGCAGCATCCCCCAACATGGAAAATGAGCGCAGCCTCAGTTTACAGTGGCTGGCCCAATTCCTGTGTGCTGGAAAGATGTCCTGTGCAGGAGTGGCGCCATCCCGCTCTGGCGCATAAAGCTGGCCAACAATCGGCACACCGACTAAGGTGCCAGCGCTAGATGGGGCCGTTGGAGGAAAGGTCAATATAAACTTCCTTTAGTTCCGCTTTAGGATACTGAATTGGTCACTTGGTCACTTGCTGACACATGGCCATTCAGGATCACTTTGGTCCATCCCTGAAGCCCTAAGGAAAGAAGGGAAAGTAGATCAGGGCTTTTAAATACCGAGACCACTGCACTGGCTGCATGGCTGTGTCAGCTAATCACCCACAGAGGTAAGTGCAATGAGTACAAGGGGGGTGTAGGTTGTTAGTTCACTTACATTTTTTTTTGAAAAGGTGAACTTAAAATTTTAAGCTAACTCTGTACTAGCAGCATGACTTATTTCACCGTTATGATTGGACTGTTTCCCCAAAACATTAGCTGTTGACTTTGACTATGTAATGTTTCAGTAGAAATGAGTTAAATTAGTTTTAAGCTCCCACTGGAATGCCAGACATTTCAAAATTGTCTGCTTGCACCTTGCCACTGTTAACCACAGCACCAGATTCTCTAAGAAGGTACAGAGTATTTGTATAAGATGACGTGACTTTTCTGGGAGGTGTTGGGATTAAGTCTAGTACACACGATCAGAAAATCAGACGAAAAATACCACTTTCGAAGCGATCGTACGATAAGCTGATCGTTAGTGCGCGACTTTCGAGAGCCAACCAGGACAGTTTATCTGAAATTATCCGAAGTGACAAGCATGCAAATTTTTCTCATGCGATACTCATACGATTTTCCTTTACGAATTAGTACAGTATTCGTGTGAAAAAAGTAAAAAGAGCAAGACCACGCATGCTGGAAAACAGAAGAGTTCATTACAATACAACATATTACATCACTTCCGAAGTTGTATTCTGTCGTACAAGAATTTTTGGAAGTTTAGTAACCTCTTCATTTTCCATATGACACTAGCATGCAAAAGAAAATAGAAAAAATAAACGGACCATTATTCGTTCAATATTTTCATTGTGTGTACGAGGCTTTAGTATATGCTGTGCAGGATAAGCAGTGGTAAGGAAGTTTTTTCATCACCACAGTTACTTTTTTGTGTTTTGGTTGCACAACCCAGGAGAGGTTTAATGCTGATATTTTATGGAAAAGTGTGCCCATCAATTTAAAGAACTGGTAAAATCACTGAACAAAAGCTGTTCACAAGGTGAGCAGCTACTGCTAGAGGAAGAATTTGAGCCCTAAGAAATTATCTGGATCTCTGCATGGCTGGCGCCTAAAATGTGATCTCATGTGCATCTAAGTCATAATAATACAGCCTGCCTCATTTAACAAGCACATACAATATTTTACATTTCCAAATCTTTGTGGAACAAATGGCTTGCGCACTCAAGCTTGTTGATGGAAAAAGTATGGGAGCTCTTCTAAGTTAGCAGATAGTGGAATCTGTGTTGCTGGAGAGAAATCTGAACCAAAGGCAATATGACATGTAGTGGTTAGGGTTTATTTGACCCATTTCTCTGTGCAAAGCTGTTTCAGTTCATGTAAACCGTATACTATTAGCCCATGTCACAACATTTCTGGAGGTTGGGGTTAGGCCTCTTACCAGGCCTTAATAGAAGCCACGCAGTTGTTGATTTGCTTCTGTATTTTGGATGGTTGTCATTGTATTTTACATGCTTGTTGAATGCTTAGCAGGGGTCACCAACAAAACACTGCATGCAAAAACTAAAGTTTGGCCCCTTTCAAATGGAGAGGTGTCTGCTCCAATCAGCAGGCTACCTGCAGATTGGAGCAGAGCAGGGCGGATGTCACATCTGTGCCTGCTCAGTTTATGCAGAGCAGATACGGGCAGACCCCACTGAGCTCTGTGGGTGTAAACAGACTCCACTGTTCATTGTCATTTACATCTGGCTGCCTCCAATCAGCTCTGCTAAAACGGGAACAGACACACCTCTTCAGTTTTTTTTTTTTGCAGACCAGAATGGACCCGGAGGTAGTGTCCATTTACACCCACATGTCCATAGGGCTGCATGGATCTTCAGATGAGGCCTGTCTGAAAAACCGAGAGGCAGATCTGATTAGAATGGCCGTGTGAATGGTGCACTGTCATGGTATTAAAAGGCTTTCTCATCCAGGCAGGTTGAGGGGCCCCAGGGTGGTTGTCTCACACGGAACTGTCTTTTCAGTTTCCTCTCTGGTTGGTAATCCCTGGCTTGGGACCTGGAAATTTCTTGGAGATTTGGGTGGGATGAAATCTCCAATCTTGGCTCCTAGTTTTGGAGAACAACTAGCACACTGTGCAGGTGTGAACTAAGTTTTTGTCAAGTCAGGACTAGGGTTCTGGGCTCCAAACTCCCGAGGAGTCCACATGGTTGCAAGGGAGCAGCCAGAAATGCGAATTGTCTGCATGGTGCAGTCTGTGATAGGAGAACAGACAGATGGCCCAAGCTTGAGGGCTGGAACAGAAGGGAGCTGCAAGAAAGAGTGAGCTAACAGAGGTACATTGTTTTGTACATGAACACGGGGAGGCTGTGTTAAGTGGTCTGGAGGACCAAGGCACAAGGCCCAAGCAGTGGTGCTGGTAAAGAGTCAGGAGGCTGAATATTTCATTCTGTGTTAATGGTGGAAACCCCTACGAGGGAAGCTGTTTGTATTGTTGGACTGTTCTTTCTGTTTAACAAAAGTGGGCCAAAAAGCCTTTAAATGGTATAACTGGCATAGACTGTACTCACTGGTAAGTGCTACACTTGAGCTGAACAACCCCTAAACATCATATTAGATGCACATTTTTGTTTTCTTAGAACATAATCTTGAGTACAGCAAGAAGTTTAGCCTTTTCCCATCTATCCAAAAACATATGCATAAGAAGAGTAATTGGTGTTACAATGATATTATTCTCCCTGAATAAATAACCACAATGAACTGTGTTCAGGCAAGGACAGATTTTCGAAACAGTAACCTAAAGCAGGGCCCCCAAACTTTGCGTTACGGGGGCCACAGCGTATATATTTTACAAATATTCATGGGTAAAATCAAATTTATAAGTTATTAAATAAATGTCAAATGAATTATTAGGTGGATTGTTTGGTAATCAGCAGGATTTGGTTTAGAACAACAACAAAAAACTTCTAAAAAAACAAAGCAAAGAAATTGCCAATAAACTTGAGCCCATCATAGGCCCCCCTTAAATGAGAGTGCCCTCTTACATCAGAGTCCCTATCATAGTCCATCTTACATCAAAGGGCCAAAATAAATATTGCAGTGGGCCTGATTTTGTAGACCCCTGGCTTAAGGGATAAGTTTTTGTTCAGAGGTACTACATACCCTCCCACACTCGCACCTTGTTTTCTTCAGCAAACATATACTTGCCTTCCAGACCAAAATGCTTCTATCAGACATCTATAACCTATGTGATATCAGTTTGCTCAACTTCCCACTGTAATGCCCCGTACACACGGTCGGATTTTCTGACGGAAAAAGTGTGATAGGACCTTGTTGTCGGAAATTCCGACAGTGTGTAGGCTCCATCACACATTTTCCATCGGATTTTCCGACACACAAAATTTGAGAGCAGTATATAAAATTTTCCGACAACGAAATCCGTTGTCAGAATTTCCGATCGTGTGTACACAAATCCGACGGACAAAGTCCCACACATGCTCAGAATAAATAAAGAGATGAAAGCTATTGGCCACTGCCCCGTTTATAGTCCCGACGTACGTGTTTTATGTCACCGCATTTAGAACGATCCGATTTTCCGCCAACTTTGTGTGACCGTGTGTATGCAAGACAAGTTTGAGCCAACATCCGTCGGAAAAAATCCTAGGATTTTGTTGTCGGAATGTCCGAACAAAGTCCGACCGTGTGTACGGGGCATAATAATTCTGTACACTTGTTGGCCCATTTAGTCAAGTATTATGGGTTGTATCCAGCAGCTATCAACATGTTTACCAGACAGCCAAAGGGCAAAGCTGGAGTATTTTAATATGTAAATGCTGCCCACTGTAGGTACAGAAATTGATTGGAAAATCACTCTGGCGGGGACACAGAATGCAAGAAGACATTTTTTTCAGTAAAATGGGAAAGAGAACCTCCTGTTGAGTTCACATTTATTTATCTGTCTCTTCTTCCCACAGACAACAAATCCCTCAATTTTTTGTCCCTGGGACAGAAAATGGAATTATATCTACTTAACATAGTCTGAGACACCAATGCATATTTGGCAGAAGTAGTACCTAATCTAGTATCTAAGCATCCAAAACTGGAGTTGGTTTTTAAAATATGTGAAATTGTGTAAATTTCATACAAGATTTAACATATTAATGTAATTTTAAATCTGCAGCTTTCATTAAAGAACTACCTGTTGATCCTGCCTTGTAGGTCCTTGTTTATGCACTTCCTCTTACAGTGTGTCCCTGTTTTCCAGTTGTGATGCATCTTGTCCTGTTCTCACCTGCCCTCCCAACTACAAGTATCCATTTCAACACACATTATGCACTAGTTAGACATTAGGCATAGTCCACTGTTGTTGCCATATAGAAACCTGCACTACAAAATGCTATACGGCCGTCTCATGCTTGTCTGTAGACAGGAGGAGACTGCAAAAAGGCTGAAGGAGATGCACAGAGATGCAGCAAAGGATAAAAAAAAGTATTTTATTTTACAAAATATAATTGCTTATGATACACAGTGTTTGAAAAAAAAAAATTTACAGTGTACATCTACTTTAGTGTAAGCTTACTGGTTTTGAATCTCAATAATGTATAATATTTATGGAATGATTTTTATAAAAATATTTTGTGTACTGGGGAAATAATTTTTGCTAAGATCTCTTTATTTGTTGCCGTTACTAATCATTCTACCTGGAAATAATATTTGGGTACCCCCTGACAACGTATCTCTTCTTGGGTCTGCTGGAGCTTCCATCCATTTCTCCATCCATATTTATCTAAAGGATAACGGCATAGACTCTGGCAAGCTGGAAGCGAGTTGTTCACTTTAATAGGAATTTATCTTTTTCTAGCCTTAGGAAATTAGATTCACAGTTTGTGGAATGGTCCTGCATTCGACCCGTGGTGGTTGCTTTTTGTCTGCAGAGTATAAAACGAGGACACTGTGATCATTTCGTTGTTTATTTCCCTGTCCTCCCTGTCCTCAGCCATCTGTTTTAAAATGGATGTTGACAAATTCCATCCGCTGAGCAGTAATCGCTCCAACATCACTCTATAACTCTTTCATTTTTCATACTGTAGAGGAGAGGGAAGAGGAAATTGTTTACTCATTTAATCACAAAGGGAAAACAGAATCCTTTGATCTCTCATTACACCATCACACACACTGGAAGCCTCCACGGTTAAAAGACTAGTTAAGTCTCAGGTCTCTGCCACTCTCAGAAAATTAGCAGTCCCTTTGGAACAATTAAGTGGATCCTGGAGAAGATGGTCCAATCATGTCAGGATTCCCTGCTCCTATCAATCCTAGTCTAACTGTTTATTCAGTTTTCTGTGTCTTTTTCACTTCATCATCCTCTACTAGCTTGAAATAACAGTCTTGCTGTGGGGATGTGTATTATAGAAGCTTCATCATGCCTGGTTCCGCGGCCTTCGGACGTTCTCTATCTTACTAGCGTGAGCACCTCTATTATCCTTTTATTTTGTCCTTTGAAATCAACGGATGAATCCTGTTATCTGTTTTGAACAGCAATTGCAGAACTATCACAACAAGCTGATGGATGCTTGTTGGATTCACTGGACTACCATGGGGAATGGCAATGATCAAGAGCAAGAAATATGTCCGAGTTTAGGGTCAGAGTTAAATTTAGAAATATGAAGCCGTAAAACACATTTCACAGTTTTATGTTTTTTTACTTTTTTTGTTTTTTTGGGTTTTTCCTTTTTAGCTTCGATAGATGGGGTGAGCCAATGTGACCCCAAAGAGATAAAAGGACTGTTTTGATTTCTTTCATAATGTATTTAAAGCTAAATTCCAGACAAACTGCTAAATGCCCACTTGAAATACATACTGCTGATGGATCTGTCCGCCTAGTCCTGACAGTTACACATCTGTAAAACAGTACATTCAGTCTGGTGATTTTATTTACAGGTCATCTCTCTGCTTTCCCCTCCTATCAGTTTGTTCCTTCTCAGCACTGACATCTGAGTGATTGCAAGTACTGCCTTTCCCACTCACAATCTATGTGCTGCTGCTTTATAGTGTATTATAAGAGGCTAATCTTAGGTCATATTCAGTTATTCAGTCATTTCTTTCATTTAAAATTAGGTTCCTTTTTATGGATTACCACATTCATTTTTCCTGTGTATATCAGCCTGAAGTTTAGTTTTAAAGTAGACACCAGACTTCTTTAGTTTGAGTGGAAAACAGTCAAGAGTTTCTTGTCTATGCTTTCTAGGAACCTTACTGTTCGGAAGACACAACAGGAAATAAAAGGAAACTTCTCCAGAATGAAAGGATGGCCAAACTTTGACAGTTTACACCGGAATAATTGTCCCTATTGAGAGTGCTCCTCTACTTGTATTATAGTAACAACTGTACACTTTAAGATTTCCCCTAATTTTCTATTACATGCCTTTTGTTATGTTAAATAATCCATTGAAAGCATTGTGTTATATTTGTTCGATAAAAGCACAAAACACCCATTGATCCTGCCATAAATTGTGTGAAGTTGATAGCTTCATGTGCTGTATTCTTATCATTTACATTGTTCCCTGTCATTACAAAATACCTCTGCCTTTTAGAGAAGACTTGGGTGATTGGAGAGGAGTACCCGATGTCCAAAAAGAAGAAGGTTTCACTTGATTAATTTAATAGTTGTTCATTGGAGATAACAGTAAACAAGCAGAGCCCATGCATTTCTACTCTACTTGTTTACTCATATCTCCAATAAACAATTAAAAAATTCATCAAGTGAGACCTTCTTTTTTGGACATCGGGAGCTCCTCTCTAATCACCCATGTGTTCACTGCGGTAACGCCTCCATTGTTGTTATCAGACAGGTAGCAGCTCGAGACCCCAACGGAGTCTATCACTTACCACCTACAATTAGGATACAACCCATTGGAAGAAATTCCTTCTTAACCTTCCACACAGTAACTTGCCGCTAGGCAGCCTGGCGCGACGTCAGTCCAGGGCTGTCTTCTACTCAAACATTATAGAGAAGAGTGGTTAGGTTTCTCTAGTTTTGTTCTAGAGTGACAGTGCTGCTGCTCCATATTGTATATTAAAGCTGAGCTCCACCCAAAAGGGGAAGCTCCGCTTGTTTGCACCCTCCACTGCCACATTTGGCACTTTTTGGGAGGGAGTGGGTACCTGTCTTCACTTCCGGTTTCCCTTACTAGAGATGCTGGAGCCTGCACCTGAAGCTGATTTGAAGAATCAGCTTGAGTAAGGGCATTGCTGGATCCCTGGACAGGTAAGTGTCCTTATATTAAAAGTCAGCAGCATAGGCGTGCGCACAGGGTGTGCCATATTAGGTCAATGATGTCACAGGTATCCCTGCCCCTTTGTGTATGTGCAGCTACGCAGCAGTGACTGTCCCAGCCATAGCTGAATGGGCAGGCACCAATCGCTACCTCTGGGTTCAAACAGAACCCAAGCTCATCCCTATCCCTACAGGTGAGAATAAAGGAAAAAAGTCTGATTTAAAAAAAACGAATGCAGACACCACATCTAAGTGCTGGTAACCCGCAATATATTACATTTTTGTTCTTGGGTATAGGTACGCTTTTAATATTTTCTCTTTCTCTGTTGCTGCGTTTAATAAACTGGATAACATTATCATTTGTTTTCTGTGATTCTATTTGCAGGCAGCTGTCCAAGCCCTGCGATCAGAGTACAAAATTACTGTCCCTCAGAGTAAGCCGCTGTCACCAGGGGAGATCCTGGGCTGCACTTCCCCACGCCTGGAGATGCCCGTGGATGCTGTTGTGTAAGTATTGAGAATTTCCAGCTATACCGGATGGTAACATGCAGCTTGCACCATTAACTACATTAATGACTCAGTATTTCCACCGTGTCTTGTGAATACTGAACCTAAACACAGAAAATCTATGCAAATAAGGTCATAGTGTACTCTACATATCCATGTATTGTGCTGTGTAAAATAATGTTTCCCTGCACAGTTATTATTAAGTAAGTGTTTTACGCCGGTGCCATTTAATACCTATGTTGATTAACATAATGCTCAGTAAGTGGAGCTTTTTGCCTTTTGTGTTTTCTTTAATGCATTCTGAATATGATTTTTGTTAAGTTTTGGCTTATTGTGTTCCCTAGCTCCTATGCAGTAATTTTCATTTATATTTATTTGAGTTTGGAATCTCATTATAATTTTAAGTATGCCAATATATTCCACTGAGCTCTACAATGGGGTGAGAAGACAATACAAATAATTATGGTGCAGCAGTGGGTGAATACACTTAGTAATGTGTGCTTTGCTTAGAATTCCTCTCAATGTTACATGCAAAATCTGTAATGCTACTGTTCCGCTATTCTCTGGTTGTTAGGATAGACAGATAATGCCAGACACAAGGGGAAATTACTGAGGAGTCCTGGGCATATTGAATAATTAGAGTGTCCTGCCTCTGTGAAAGTGTTTATGTATATAGGAAGTGAACATGCATAGCATAATCTAAGAGCAAATGGCCGCAACCAGTGATTAAAACAGGTACCAGTAATAGTATGCAAGGAGATTATATACAGACTTACATTATAATGGATGAATTCCAATAAGATTTATTTTATTCATTTATATAAAGCATACAAATTCCGCAGCTTTTACATAGTATACCAGCCTTTGCTTGCAATATAAAGTGTGCCTAAACCTAAGAACAAAACGTGTACCAGTCCTTTTATCCTCTAGCTGCATTCATTTAATTTTTTTCTCCTATATTTTTACCCGCTAATACTGCCAGTAATGCACTTCCTCTACTAGGTTGGCAGTGCTTACTCACTGCATTGTTTCCCTAGGCTGCCTGCTACTGGTTTGAACTACAGAACATTTCCCCCCCATCCTAGTTTACATAACATAGTAGGGAGGTGTTCTTTAGTAGGCAAAATTAACTATGCAGAGCTAATAACCATGGTAACTGTCAACAGTGCATTATAGGTATATTTTAACAAGCTTAGAGCAGAGTTCCACCCAAAAGTGGAACTTCCGCTTTAAGTACTCCACGCCCCCTGACATGCCACAATTGGGATGTCATTTTTTTGGGGGGGGAGTGGGTACCTGGTTTTGAGAGGGACTTCCTGTTCCACTTTCTTCCTTCCATCTTCTGGCCACCTAGATGATGACTCCTCTCCCCCTAGGCAACCCCTCCCTCCCTGCCATCTTCTAGGACACGTAACAGGTCCCAGGAGATTGGCTGGCCACTGACAAAGCGCAGCGTGACTCGCACATGTGCAGAACGAGGCCGGCTGTGAAGCCACGAACTGTCACAGCCGGGCGCCCACACTTACAATGCCGGTGCCGAGGAGAGGCAGGGGAGAGGAGTGAGGCTTCGGGCGGCCGCATCACTGGACCGTGGGACAGGTGAGTGTCTGTTTATTAAAAGTTAGCAGCTATACTTTTTGTAGCTGCTGACTTTTAAAAAACTTAACAACCAGCGAAACTCCTCTTTAAAGTAGTTGTAAAGCCTCAAGATTTTTCACCCTAATACATTCCATGCATTAAGGTTAAAAACCTTCTGTGCTGTAACTCCCCCTAGACCCCCCCCACCCCCCATTTTTTTCTTACCTGAACCCGATCCGATCCGATCCATCAATGTGCATGAGCACAGCAGCTCCAGCCACTGTCTCTCTCCTCACTGGACAGATTGATAGTAGCAGGAGCCATTGGCAGGGCCGCACTGTCTGTGTCAATGGACGCAGCAGTGTGACTCGGGAGCAAGCCTGCACCGGTGCCCCCAGGGGAAGCGGCTTTCCCTGGGGGCACCCAATGCACAGGAGGGGTCTGGAGCGCTGGCGGGGCACCCTGGAAGAAGAGGATCAGGGTTGCTGTGTGAAAAACGATTACACGGACTAGAGCAGGTAAGTATAGACATGTTTGTTAAAAAATAAAAAAATGAGGGGTTTACACTTTCAATGGTATATTTAACAGACCAAAATGCAGTAATTAGGATAAACTCATTGTTAAGGTTTATATACAGTACACTTAAGCCTAGTACACACAGGCCGAATGTCAGACAGCATCGGCTGGTTCAATAGAAACTAGCCGACGTTCGGCCCGTTTGTATGGCAGCTGGTCCAGCAGCCGTTCTGTCGAAGGGTCATGACCAAAAAAAGGTCTGCCAGCCAGCTCCCGTTCAGCACTCTCAGCCAATAGCTGAGAGCGTTGACCAGAGTGTTCTGGCAGGGGGGCCACCCCCCTGTCAGAACACGTTAGCACAGCAGGGAAGATCACTGTACTAACATCAGATTTTTAGTACATTGGCTCTGACCTCAGCTGTCAGTAGTGTGTACAAGGCTTTATTTGTCTCTACCACAGCCATACAGACATGTAGGCCATATAGACAGTCTTGGTTAGGACACAACCTTATCTGTTTGCAGTCAGAGGAAGCTAACACCATGGAGATAGTATACATGGTAGGAATTGAATCCAGGACCTCGGTGGTCAAAGAAAAGAATGTTAAACACTTTGAGAAATGGGGTAAAGCTGCTTTATTACTGTATCAGACTAGGAAATGTCAGGTAAGAGGTGAGCTATGATTATGTCTAAAGAGAAGTAATATAATATAATTAGTGAATTTATTTGGGGGTAAGAGTTTAGGTCTGAATAGTTGCGATTTGTTGTTACACTGGCCATTACAGTGGTTTGCAGCAAAAGCTATAATCAAGCTGCAAATCAGTGGATGGAGAGGCAAGAAAAGGTAATTGTAGAAATTGCTTTTCCATCCAGTTTGTTGTAAGAAATGAGTGGAATTTTGGCGTTCTTTCCTTCTTTTTTATCTGCACTGATGACGTTTTCTAGCGGTATGACTGATTCAGACATCACTTTCAACTTTTTAGCAACTTGTACGCTTAACGAAATGTTGACAACAGATGCTTGATTGACAAAAATGCTCATTTAAAGTGGATGTAAACTCTTTCCTATACCCAGTGAAGTGAACAGCCTCAGATGATACACATAGATGAAACAAATCTCCCTATATAAGTTTTACATGTATATCTGCTGTCTTCAGCTTTATATATTCTTTAGAAAGTGCACATTTTTTCTTCCTGTTCAGCACTGGGAGTGGATTCAGCTGATTGGAGGAAAGGCACCCCCCCCCGCCAGGCAGGGACTTGCAGAGCTGTGCTGTGACAAGTCAAGCTCTCTGCTAATCTATTTATAGTAACCTCCCCAACACAGACTTCAGGCTGGTTTTATCTTGGTTGACAGAGAACTTGTCAGAAGTTATCATGCTGATAACAGAGCAACGAAACAGCAGAAACACATGGGACTCAGGGCTTTGGAGAGAGATAAGAAAACACTACAGATATATGTGCTTAGGTCAAATTTCATGATTTAGGTATACATCCACTTTAAGCACAAGTGTGAACATGTGATTTCTAACTTTGCTGATGGAAAAGACTATTCTTGTGTTTTCTCCGAATTTATCACAGACACACCATAGCTTCTTTGGGGAAAGTGGTGGAGCTCTTTCGAATAAAATTGGGCTTATATTTAGGACAGACATATCACATGTTAGCTGCATTAGATGATAATTTAGGGATATTCAACGTATAGGAATCTGTCACCTAGCTACAGGGTCTTTACTGACAAAGCAAGAACACAGGAGGATGCTCCTCACCACAGGTAGAGTTATACCTAGTCTTCACCAAAGCCACTGATAGTGTAATTAAAGCATATTTGTTAGGCACTCCCACAGAGTGAACCCCACAATGGCCTTTCTGGTGGCAGCTAGCAGGTCACACATACCAAAGCTTTAGCAGGATTGTAGTCAAGATCACACCAGAGTTCAGTTACCAAGAAAAAATACAACTGAGGTTTGCTTTCAGTAGTTTATAATGCACCAAAAAAACAAATATGAAAATAAGGTCAAGGCAGGCAGCCGTCATTCAAGATCAGACAAGAAAGCCAGCTCAGAAACAGAAATTGATTTGTGATAGTCAATGTTCAACCACAGCCAAGATTTAGGCCTTGGAGGAATGTCCCCTTAAGGACTAAAAACCTATAGCGGGCCCCTGCTTTGGCCAATTCAGGACTGGTCTTTAAATGTAACCCCAATCACAAAGGCAAAAAGCCACCTATAACAATATGGCTCAGCTGGCACAGAGAATTCTTCTGTTGTATCATGTCAGATGAGCCTTGTTTTCTTGGATGAGATGTGCTCAGTTATGTTCTGATGATTGACCACATATAGACCAGGACTGGTAATTTCTTTTTTTTAAACTTCCACATGTGTCTGATTGTTTTACGTGGGGCAAAAGGCAACATAAACATTGTTCAGATAAAGACTGTTTTTACCTGCAACTGCATGGACATAAAGTGGTTCTAAAGTCCAAAAGGTTTTAGGTTTTTTTATCCTAATACTACTCCGTACCCACCAGAAGAAGACAGTGATGTGGCTATAGCAGCCACTAGCAATAATTGCACGAGAATCCGGCAGGCTGGTTGTACCCAAGTTCATTGATGGATCAACTTGTTACATTCAGCCTGCCCACACATGACTCTAATCTCAGCAAATTCCTGCTGATTCAAACTATGTATGGCTGGCCTTATAGTACCCACTTCCATCCCTAAACAGTTACATGAGCCATAGGCTTCTGCTGTTGTCAGTCAAACTCCTGTGAGGAGTGAGAAGAGGCGTGGCTTATCGGTGCCATGTGTGTTTATGAACGCACACAGCCCGGTTTGGGAAAGCAAGCTCATGGGTGCCTCCTAGCACCCAGCTTGCTAAGAAGGGAGGCATTCAGTGGAGGTAGAAACTGTCAGGGGACTCCCAGAAATGGAGGTAAATACCTGTCTTTAGTATAACTTTATTTGTGCACTCCAGTGACCAAGTCTCAGTCGATAGCAGCTAGAGCTGTCGACTGACATCACAGATACAGTCCAGGCTCTACAAGTATCCCAACCTTAAAATCTGATCAGCAGCTGGCTAAGCCTGTCAGTGTGCCTCTGAGAGCCGGAGCCAGCCAATCCCTCCCCCTCCGCAGCCCAGTACACAGGAGGGGCAGAGCAGAGAGAAGCCACCGCTCTCTGCTCAGTGAAGACCAAGAACTGATCAGCAGTTATATGGTCGTGCTGTTCTTGGTCATAGAGCCGGCAGAGGACAGCTGCAGCATCAGCCTAATGCTACAGCCATACAGTTGAGTATGTGTGCTTGATTTTTTGCTATCCCACACTTCTCCTTTAAAGAATAACTCCACTTTTGTTGAGGAAAAAAACATTCCCCTCTGATTGATCTATGTACAGTACAAGGATTTTAACCATCGTTGTTGCAGATTCCTACCTTTTGTTATTCTGAATAAATCTCTTTGTCTGTGTCCATGTGGGAAAGTGAGTCTAATGGGAGTGGTTTCATAATTATCAACCAGCTGCTGCACCTGCAGAGCATTAATGGGGAAAGCTGCTGAGCCTGCATCCCTTTAGACATGATTCCTTATTGGGGGTATCTTACCAAAAATTACACTTTTGTTGCAAGGGGTGCCTAAAATCTTACTTGTATCTTAGGGCAGATTTCTGGGAAAATCAGTGAGCCAATCACACAAGCATGAAATTATGTTTCTGGGGGGCGTTCTGTACACATTCTGCACACACCTCCAGGTAGCCATATTGCATTGCATTTTACGGAAAATTACAGCACTGCAGATTGAAAAGGAAAAGTCATTTTTAATAGCATTCAATTACAATATGACTTGTGTTGCAATTATATATGCTATATTTTTTCTTTATTTGCTATCCTTTTCCCCCCACGAAAGTGGAGTTACCCTTTAATGTTATTTGGCCAGTTTAAAAGCAAATATTGCAAATCAAGTGCTCTTTAAGCCTGGGTTCACACTAGCGTGATCTCAGAGATCACATGTGATTTGCACCCGCACCACAGGTGCCGATCACATGCGATCTCTGAGCAATGCGAGTTCAGCCATACAGTTGTATGGCTGAACTTGCATTGGATTTGCAGAGAAAATAATGCAGGGACTTGTTTTTCCCCGCACTAGAATCGGATCGCATGCGATCCGATTCCTGTGCGAGTTCACATTTTGCACTGTGATTTGTGAACTAAACTGGGGATGTCATTTGTTAATGACACCCGCAGCGGTTCACAGAAGGCAGTGTGAACTGCCTGCGGGTGGGATGAGCTGTAATTGCGCTGGTTCCTGCATTGCACGTATGGGAACCCAGGGTAAAGGAACCTTTTTATGTGGCAATATATAGAGTCTGTAACTGCTGACCTCCTTCCAAAAAACGTTGGCTGCAATCTGCTACTGACCTGGAACACGTCACCCACAACAGGAATTTAGGAGCTCAATGGATTTCTGGCTGCATCAACAGATATTTTAACATACAGTACTTTCTGTATTGTGCATGTATTGCAGAGATGTACTAAGCCAAGACAGAGGAGCAAGTTGTATGACAGGATCTCCACCACACATTCGCAGTACACAATGCACTGTGTGAGAATAAGTAATATGAGGACAGAAGGGTGGGGGACGAGCAATTTTTTTTATTTTAGTGAGCTTTTGGATCATTTTCACGTTGTTTGTGTACTGTGCAATTATTACTAGGATACTATAATGAAAGCAGGGCATTATGCTTTATTCCTAACAATTGTAGCTCAGCTTGACCATTGAAATAAGACAACTAAATTATGGAGTAATAAAATACTTTAGAAGTTTGGCTGTGCGGTGTTCTTAGTGTAGCTTTTCTTTCTTTATATTTTTGGGGAGGGAGGTGTTAGTCCAGACTTCAAAGGGAGAATGTGTTGAAGTTTAAGCACTCTATATTTACAGCATACGTTTCTACACGGTGTTGGTGAAATATAGACATAAGGAACACATAAGTATCTTTTTGTGTAGCTGCCAGATGGCTTACAGGAAAATGAAATGGATTTTATGCTTCCCTTTGGTTTAATGCTGATTGTTGCATTTCTAAGTAACTGTACAGGGAACTTCGACTAACAAGCCTCCTAGGATAATTTGGACATGGAGGATTCCATTCTCTTCCAAACAATGACAGATACCCGCATTTCACAGTGTATACATCATTTAGTAGACTGAAGGTCATCCAAATATCCGTGGCTCACAGACTGCCATTACAGCTGCTCAGATTGCAGGTCTACGAGGCAATACTGAAATAACTGCACTCACATGGAAAAGGGAATCTTCAAGCAAAAGAAGAAGTTCTGTTTAAATAAATGGAAGGGACCTGAGTGATCTGAGAAAGGTGTAAATCCCATTTTGGTGGCTAGTCTGTTAGAGTGGATAATCTGGAAACACAACTATGTTTGGTGTTGGGCAGTAAACTGTATGGCAAACCTGGTAACTTGTTCATTACACTAAAATGCTGAAGTCCACCATTTCCGTCTTCCCTGCTAGTCCCTGACAAGAGCAGCGTTGGGTTTTCTATCATCTAGTGTTAATTCCATCACGGGATCGTAGCCTCCTGCTAGAATAGAATTTACATGAGTTTGTCCGCTCATCATGCAGCTGCTGTACCATAGGAGTGACTGTGTTGCCATCTGTCCATTTCATGTTAGGGCCTGTTTTCACCATAGCAATTTTGATTCTGTGATTTCTAGTTTATATGTGTTTTGCATTTGGCTTGCTGCCTGCAGCGCCATCGCAGACTGTGGTTTGTGAATGGTGAAGTGCACAGAGGGGATGCAGCATGAAGCCAGTGCTGGTGTCAGTTGTAGCAGCCTTGCTGGTATCAGCAGGGTGCTGGAAGTAAAATCTAGAACATTTTTTTTACAATGCAGTAAGGAAAAGTATGGGAATTTAAAAAATACAACAAACATACATACCGTGTGTACTCGAGTATAAGCCAAGTTTTTCAGCACTTTTTTTGTACTGAAAATGCCCCCCTCTGCTTATACTCGAGTCAGTATCTGCCGCCGTGTCAGTATTGATGCGGGAGGAAGGAAAGCCATATTACGCTGTACATTGTCCCTTTCGATTCACAGCAGGGCTGTGTATATAGGAAGTCTGCGCCGCCCACGCCGTCCCGCCTCCTCCTCGTCCGTCCGTGATGAGGAGGAGGCGGAGCTTTGTTACAGTGGCTTTGTGTATAGGAAGTCCGCGACGTCCACTGTAACAAAGCCCCGCCTCCTCTTTGTCACGGACGGACGAGGAGGAGGCAGGACAGCGTGGACGGTGTAGACTTCCTATACACACAGCCCTGCTGTAAATCGGAGGGGGCAATGTACGGCGTAATATGGCTTTCCTTCCCTCCTCTACTGACATGGCGGCAGGAGCTTTTGGGGGTTGGATCAGTCCAGTGGCAATTGGTAAGAAAAAAAGTGGTAATGAAAAAAAAAAGTTTTTGAAGGCTTTTATTACATTTTCAGGCTCCTAGGATTACCTAGTTGTCAAGCTGCCCTTACTACAGACACACTTCCCTAAAGCTTCCCCTTTTCACAATCTCTTCTCTATAAGGTACATGGGCACAGTGAGGCTTGCAATGGGCATGTCCCATTTCGGAGATTTCCCCTCACTTCCTGTCCCATAGTCAAACAGGAAGTGAGAGGAAATCGCTGCCAATTAATGGAATTTCTTGGGGACTCCCAGAGCACCAGAACTAGTGTCACTATTGGAAGATTTCACCTCTATTACTTTTGTGGGGACAACCCAAAATATGGGATTTTCTTTTACTTTCACTTTCAATGATATTGGTAAACAGGACATTTAGAGAGGGTGAATCTCCTTAAAGGGGACAAGACAGCAATAACAACTGACAAATGTTCTAATCCCTCTGCACTCTATCCAAAACTAAAAAAGTTTTGCCTTTAGTTATACTTTAAGACTTAATCTGTGAAGGACAGGTGCAGACCGGCACAGAGCTCATTCACACTCTTGTAGCAAATAATGCAAGTCTGAAAAGATTGGTCACATACCTATGGTATCATCCACAACTGTATTGGAGACTGCTTAGACAGAACATGGTTCTGCTGTGGTGTTCTGTCTGAGAAGTCTCCAATAGTGTTTCTTGTGGATGATACCAGCAGTGTGCGACCCTCTCATAATAATTATAAACCGATGTCCAGAGCACCCCCACCTCCCCTTACATCAGATGTCAAGAGTCCTTCCCAACATCAGAAGTCAAGAGTCCTACACCCTCCCTTACATCACAGTGCACCCCTTTACCTTATGCTGCTGCCGGGAAGAAGCTGGTGGCAGAGCTTGGTAGCAGAAAATGCAGGGTCTGGGGGAGGACCAGAGGAGGGCTGGAGTCAGCTGAATGCTGATACCAGGGGAGGCGGAGACAAGGGCTACACGGAGACAAGGGCTAGATGTGCAGGATTTGTAGGAGGAGTTCTTTCCTCCTCTCTGCTGCTGACTGCTGAGACATGGTGGGGGAAGAGACAAGGGGGGTTCCGTAGCTGCAGGAGAGGTGTGAGGGACACATGAAATAGTCTAGAAGGCCAGATTGGCCCACAGGCCTTGTCTTTGACACATGTGTCTCAGGGGGTACCTGTATTAAAATAAATAAATAAATACCTGTATTAAAAAAATAAACTTACATAAACAGCCAATGAATAAACTGTTCAGTTAGTTTTACTAAGCTGTTTTTATAGTACCTTAAAGTGGTTGTAAAGGCTGAAGGTTTTTTAACCTAAAGGCCCCTTTCACACTGGGGCGGTGGGTGCGTCGGTGGTAAAGCGCCGCTATTTTTAGCGGCGCTTTACCGTCAATTTTGCGGCGCTATTCAGCTGCTAGTGGGGCACTTTTACCCCCCGCTAGCGGCTGAGAAAGGGTTCAAACCAGCCGAGAAAGGGTTAAAACCACCGCAAAGTGCTGCTGCAGCATCGCTATGGCGGCGGTATAGTCGCGCTGCCCTATTGATTTCAATGGGCAGGAGTGGTCACCGCTCCAAAGATGCTGCTAGCAGGACTTTTTTTAGCGTCCTGCCAGCACACTGCTCCAGTGTGAAAGCCCTCGAGACAGCAGCGGCTCTTTCAGGGTGCTATTTTTAGCGATGTAGTGTCTGCAAAATGCCCCAGTGTGAAAGGGGTCTTATGAATTCTCTGCATTACAGTAAAAAACCTTCTTTGTTCAGCTCCCCCTAGCCCCCTCTTATACTTACCTGAGCCCAATCTCGATCCACACAGAGCCAGCTCGGGAGCGAGCCCGCACGAGTGCCCCCATAGCAAGCAACTTAGTTACATAGATACATAGTAGGTGAGGTTGAAAAAAGACACAAGACCATCAAGTCCAACCTATGTGTGTGATTATGTGTCACTATTACATTGTATATCCCTGTATGTTGCTGTCATTCAGGTGATTATCTAATAGTATAGTTACATAGTAGGTGAGGTTGAAAAAAGAAACTTGTTATGCAAATTAAAAAGCTGGGCATTCAGTGGAAGAAGGAGCCAAGATCACTGGCGGGGGGACCCCAGATGAGGAGGATCGGGGCTACTCTGTGCTAAACCATTGCACAGAGGAGGTAAGTATAAAATGTTTGTTATTTTAAAAAAGTATATGACTTTACAATCACTTTAAAAAATATAGGCGTTAGGAATTAAAGGAGAATTCCAGCAATCTGCTAAATACATAGCTGAAATACATACTAAGTATGATTATGGTTTTACCTGTCAAAGATTTTGAACTATTGGCCAGTTATTCATGTGAAGCACACACCTCTACTACTCTTTAAGACCATGCTGCTACTTCATGGTAGCCATTACTACTCCCTGGTCTGAGGTGGGGATGTCAATTTACTGTCTAGTGAGAAGGCTGTACACTAAGGAAAATGCATGCAAGGCTCCATTCACACTTGCAAATGGGGCCATTAGTGGTTATATGCAGGAGACCCAACAGGGGTTCATGGTAATTAGCTGCAAGCAGAAGCCCCATTGAAAGTAACAAGAGGTTGACAACTTCTGGAGAGGCTTGCATATAATCATTCATAGAGCGATTACCTGTGAATGATCAGCCCTGGATGCAAATGTCTGTGTCCAGGGCCAATCGTTCGCAAGTAATTGCTACTTGAACAATTACATGCGAGTGACCAAGATTAGCTACAGGAGCTGTCAGCCTACTATTGCTTTCAGTGGGGCTTCCACCCACAGCTTATCTCCAGGAACCCCTGCTGGATCTCCTGCTTGCAATCGCTAATGACTCCATTCGCAGGTGTGAACGGTCCCTACATCACAAAGTTGGCTGTGCATAATTTCACATTCATTGGAAAGCAAAACCGTAACCATATGTGTTTCAATTGTGTATTTAGCTGCTTGACTGGTGTTTCACATACACAGGGATTAATGAGTGTGTATATTTCATGTAATATAAAGTAAGACGAATGTAATTTGTTATTTTCCCAACCTTTTCTCTTGTTCAGTTTATCATACGTGCCAAAGGGGTAACACACTGAGAGTGAATTGGTGCTTACAGCTTCCTGGAAGTACTCCTGGGAAGCATGTTTGGTTATTCTATAAGAAATAGTGACACTTTGCACAAAGTAGATAAACAGGGAATACTGCACAACAAGAATTTCAATTATTCAGAAAAATGACTGAGAGCAGTAATACATAATTTTATATATGTCTCTCAGGCCTTAAAAGCACAACAATTTCTGCAAGTTGAAGCGTCAGCTGTACCACCGGAAATGTTTTCTAGTCTGGTTTTCCTTATATGCCATTACATGAAAAAGCTCTATTTGTATGCTGTCAGCTAATGCTGGATACAGATGTGGCCTTTTCTCTTCTATGAATATATTTTGCTGCATAAAAGCTGCCGTCACTGTGGTACTTGTGTACTGTAAAGTTCAGAAATTATTAACCTAAAATGAGATGGGTGCCAGCTGGTAGAAGTGATTTTGGACACCTGCAATAGGTAGATTGCTACTTTTTGGCAAAGTTAACAGCGAGGCACACCCCAGTGTACTCTGCAATGCACTGCAAGCCTCAGCAACCTATTCAAAAGTCCCTTGAATTGCAGAGTTTGAATACAGAGGAGGTAACTTTCATACTGCAGGTGTTCTCATGTATACCCTGGATTTAGTTTCCCTTTACTACAAGTCTGTGCATACAGATCAAAGCAAAAGATCAACTTAACGCTTGGCCATACAGTGTACATTCAGCTGTATTCTTCTGCTCGGAAATAACGAGTGAGTTGTACAGCCGCATACAGCAAACCTGTAGAATTAATTAAAGACTGGCTGAATCTTCAGCTGTATGAGTATATTTGCAATCCCTAGTGTTATATGTCTAATGGGACTTACACACTGCACCAAATTCAAATGATCTGCTTTCAGGGCACTAAGTTCTGGTATGCATGTAATTAATGGGGTTTGTGAATATACCTGTGTAGCCGCAGCTTTAGCCTGTTTGTGATTGAATTGTACAGGCATGCTGTATGAGGCTGTATGATTCACCTGACCTTTCCGAGCAGAGAAATACAGCTGAATGTACACTGTATAACTATCTTGCAACTGTGTGCAAAGAGGCCTAATTGCCCAAGTAGCACATGCTCACCTTTCCTCCCCAACTCTATTGATGGAGTAGCATGCAACTTAGCTTCCTTTCTCCAAGGTGGCTTTGCTGGTGATTGGCCCAGTGCTGTGGCATGGGGTGAAGAGAGAGTCCTCAGTTTTCTGAAAGCTCTGAGTAGAGCATCTTGATGTTCACACAGGCTTTCTTGCAGGAAAAGAAAAGTAAGCATATGCCCATTCAAAGAGAAAAATATTTGGCCCAACAATGTCTCAAAAATAAAATATATACTATTTTATTAAATCCATTCAGTAAAAGGAATCAATACCTGTAGCTATTGACGTGTTTTTAGCCTCTAACATAGGCCTTAGTCATAATAAAATAGCAACATGCAACCAGGTTTTAAATACTAAAAACTACAGGTGCAAGTAAGCATATGTTGCTAAGAAGGGGGGCAGAGGACCTAAACTTTGGAAACTGTGCCCCAAAAAGGCAAGCATAGGGCAAAAAAATGAGTGACTGGCACTGCCTGTAGGCTCCTTGAAGCTGATTTTTTTTTCACCATTATTGACCTACCATGCTTTGTTCTGCACTTTGTCCTTGTGTGGAGGCAGCCATCTTGTTAGAGGCTCAGGGCTTTACTTGTTCATGCCATTGCTTCACCCTGAGCACTGGTGACCTGATGACTTGTGGCCTAATATTCGTTAAACAGCAGGATAGGTGGAGAAAGCACAGCTCCACAGAATGAATGAAGCTAAAGTAGGAAGATATTTGCACTGCAGATTTCTCTCCAGCAAGGAGCACAGTGAGCAACTCAGTAGTGACATCTCCAAATGACACTTTAAATCTTGTAAGACAGTTAATGGCAGCAGTGACTTAGGCTACTTTCACATTGAGGTGCTTTTTAGGCGTTTTAGCGCTAAAAATAGCGCCTGTAAAGCGCCTCTCAAGCCTCCCCAATGTGAAAGCCTGAGTGCTTTTACACTTGGGCGGTGTTCTGGCAGGATAGGAAAAAAAGTCCTGCAAGCAGCATCTTTGGGGCGGTGTGGGAGTGGTGTATACACCGCTCCTACACCACCCCTGCCTTTGAAATCAATGGGCAGCAGAGCTTATTAGGTGCTTTTAACCCCTTTGGGGTTAAAAGCGCCCCGCTCCCACCCGCACAGCGCCGGTAAAGCGCAGCTAAAACTAGCGATGCTTTACCGCTAGCGCGGGATGGTGTTCAGTGTGAAAGGGGTCTAAGAAGATCTCAAGGTGCAGATATACAGCTGTGAGACTGTAGACACAGGGCTGCCTAGGCATAGGAAATGCACTGATATTTTCAGGAGGAATTCAAAAGAAAAGATATTTTTTTTTAGGGAACTGCTTGGGCACATAACAATTCCATATGTTTTCTATAAGAAGTTCATAATTTTTGCAACACTGTATTGCTGCTCCAGGTCAGTTCACCTCTGATACATCTCCATACACCTCCTCCAGTTGGGTGCCAGCCCAGCTCGCGTACATACAAAAAAGACCCGAATGGCTGCACACCAATGATCCACTTTTTTTAAATGGTAAAGACCAAAATGACATGTACAGTAGAGCAGTGGTTCTCAACCCTGTCCTCAAGTACCCCTAACAGGCCATGTTTTGGGAATTTCTTTTAGATAAAATAGCTGTCCAAAATACCAAGCCATTGACTCTGATTTAAAGCACCTGTGCAAGATAAAGGAAAACCTGCAAATGTGGCCTGTTGTGGGTAATTGAGGACAGGGTTGAGAACCACTGCAGTAGAGGACTAACAGGTAAACTTGTTTTGCACTAAAACCAGCGCTTATTCATCCCAAACAATGGTTAAAAGCACTTGTGTTGCAGCGTTGCCGATCGCTTTTGCATTCATTTTAATGGGCAGGGTGTTTTTGGAGCAGTGTATACATCGCTCCCAGACCACCCCAAAGATGCTGCTTGCAGGACTTTTTTTCCCGTCCCGCAAGAGCACCGCCCCAGTGTGAAAGCACTGGGGCTTTCACACTGGGGAGGCAAGAGAGGCGCTTTTCAGGCACTTTTCAGGTGATATTTTTAGCGCTAAAACGCCTGAAAAGCGCCTTCAGTGTGAAAGGGGTCTAAAGTGAACCTACTAGCTTGTCCTCCAGGGGCACAACAAGTTTTCTTTAAGACAAGTTGAATTCTGGAAGAAAAAAAAACTGATAGAGGTTTTAGTGCTTCCGCACGTTTGCAAGAACATGTTTTTATTGTGTTGGTCCTTGTTGGCAAGATCTTCTTCTCAATGGCCTTTATCGCTGGACATGAAGTGAAGGGAAATCCTTCTCAATAGAGTGCAGCAAAAACAAAATTCTGACACAGGGTGCCTACTGCATTTAAAGCAATAAAAACATTTTGCCACGGCTTCCAACTGGTTTAAAATTTATTTGGGCAAATTAGCAGAAATTTAGCACACAATACAGCCCTAAACAAACTGGACCTGGATCTACAAATGTAGCCCATATCATACTAAGACAATCACCCAAATGTACCCGCATACTAGTTGCCCTTATACTCCAACACACATGTGGCTGTACACTTTTCGTATGTTGTAGTCAGTGTCATATGTTTGTATTCGGGTGACATAAAAGTTATTGCACATGTATAAGTACACACAAGCAAGTCATGCAACAAAATTCCATCACATCCTCTGTGGCCAGGCATACACACCCAGCCTTTAGACATAATGCAGAGATTATAGTTTTGTGCATCATTCTATATAGTCTGTCAATATCTTCTCATTTTATTATTGACATTAATACTTAATACTATTGATTACAGTGCAGTGAGTGAAGCTGTTATGGTTAACCAGTACCATGCTGTTAAGATGAAGAGTGTATAGAAGCTTGTGGAGCAATCATATTGCTCTAATGGAAGTATGCATGCAAAGATAAATGGATGTTATTAGATAAACTGGGTGTATTGTAAGCATCTGTTTGATATTGTTTAAATGACTTTATGCACAACTCTTAGGAAATCCATCAGACACAAGTGCAGTAGCAATATGGAATATAGGGTCAGTTTAACCAACACTGATACTTTTGTTTTTGGTAGGTTCTGAACAGATAAACCACCTCATAGTTATTTTCATCTCTCAGAAATTCAGTTGCTAAGATCTTTGTGATTACATTTCCAGGTCTGCACAATTAATGTGATCGGTATGAGGATTTTCCACTCCTCATTAGATTTATTGGTTTTATAATATGGAGAATGCATGGGCAGTGATGGAACGTACAAAAGTGGACAAGAACATCCAAAACCCCCAAGGGATGGCAGAAAACAGATCTGAGAGTCAAGGAAGGGAGATCTCACTATTGAAGTATCCACAATACATAAGAAGCCATCAGCTTCCATCTTTTTTTTTAAATCAGAAAAGGTTTTATTGAACATTCACATATTATCCAACAATAGACTTCACTTGGTTTGTAATTACATAAGATTTGTTATAACAGATTCTATTCATGCACATACATATATTGTTTATTACAACTTGGGTATCCAACCCACTGCACTTCTCCTGCCAACAAAAGATTTCACCCTTTCCACCCCCCGCCCAAACAGTTTATCTTATATATACTATCCCGTATCCCCCTATCTTGTTTACAGAGATTGTAGGAGCCTGGACATCACCAGCTCTCTCGGGCTTAGGCCTGGTGTGTCCAGCCACTTGGACCAAATTCGTTCGAATCTAGTGGGGCACCCTCTGTGTTGATATATATACTTTTCCCTTATGAGGGTTTGTCCCATGTTTTCCACCCATGTGCGACTAGTAGGTGGCCCCACAGACTTCCAACCCATGAGTATAAGTTTCCTGGCCTGGAATAAAGCTCTGGAGAACGCGACCCTGACCAATTCTTCAGGGATCTCCTCCTCCAGGACCCCCAGTATACAGCACATGGGGTCAAGGGGAACTTTCGTTTGAAATACCTCATTGAGCGTACTCATCACCTCCCTCCAATATCGGGGGAGTTTCGGGCATCTCCACAGGAGGTGAATAAGGTCCCCATCATGCTGACGACAACGGGAACATAGAGGGTCTGCTGTCCTGTCCATTTTAAATAGCTTTTTTGGGGTATAGTGCACTCTTAACGCTATAAACAATTGGGATACCCTTTGTGCAACATTAAGGGAGCATGTGGATACAGACTGCAGGGCCTCCTCCCATTGCTCCCCCGTAAGCTGACCAAGGTCCCTTTCCCAAGCAGACATTGCATTGCATGGGAATGCTTGCAGGTGCCTTGCTAACAACATCTGGTAGCATTGAGATATAATTCCCTTGGTCTCGCTGCTGGACTGCAACACATGAAACACCGGCGTGGGCGACAGTGTCCATCCACCCGCGTCTCCCTGTGCATTGATTGCATGCCGCAGCTGAAGGTAAGAATAAAACATGCTATCTGGCAGGTTAAATTTATCCTGCAATTCTGTAAAAGAGAGTAATTTACCGTTTGCAAATATATGTAGTAGCAGTTTAACCCCGTGTTTACGCCATCTAGGCCCTTGTAGTAATTTATCCAGCTCAGTATAAGAGCGGTTGCCCCATATTGGACTATAGTCAGTGAAACCCTGCACCCCCTAAAGTTGTCTGACCTTATTCCAAATTTTTTGTACGAGTGACATTGTTGGGGTCTGTTTGTTGGATTTTGCAAATAGCTGTGACTCAAGGCCCATGGGAATGGTCTCAGCCCCCGACGCCATCAACATCAACTGTGCCGACGAGCCTTTTGGTTCCGACGCCATAGAACCGACCAGCTGTTGCAATTGGGACGCTATATAGTACAGCCAGGGGTTGGGAACTGCCAACCCCCCATTGTCCTTCGATTGCTGCAGCTGCTCCAACTTAATTCTGGGGTTTTTGTTATTCCACAATAACCGGTGGAAGAGTGTATTTACTATTCTGAAGATTTTTAGCGGGACCACGACCGGAGTATTATGTAAGAAGTATAGCAGCTGAGGCATTAGGATCATTTTAATTAGGTTGGCCTTGCCCGCCAAGGACATCTTCAGGTTATTCCAGGTATTTATTTTGTCACGGAAACGAGATAGTAAGGGGTAGATGTTTAGGGAGCAGTAGTCTCCAATCCTGGGCGCCACTTGTATGCCCAGGTATTTGAAACTAGTGACCAGGGGAATGGGGCAGCTATCCGGGAGTACAACCCCACAATCTCCGTCCAACAGCATCAGAGCCGACTTGGACCAATTTATGGTTAGCCCGGAATAGTGTCCAAACGTTTTTATTATAGACATCACCTCCACTAGCGAGTGACTCGTGTCTCCTAAAAAGAGTAACATGTCGTCAGCATACAACATTCATTTTTCATGTAGAGTTCCGTATTGGAACCCCTGTATCTGGGCACTATCTCTTATCAGGGCCGCCAGGGGCTCTATCGCGATCGCAAAGAGCAGAGGGGACAGGGGGCAACCCTGCCTTGTCCCCCTGCCCAGAGCAAAAGCCAGTGATACCCTGTCCGTCACTCTTATATTGGCCTGTGGGGACGCATAGAGCAGCTTAACCCACGCTATAAACCGTGCACCAAAACCAAACTTTTCCAGTACTGCCCATAAATATCTCCAGCTAACGCTGTCAAAGGCCTTGTTGGCATCAAGAGACAACAACGCCCTTTGACCCCCGTTGTCTGCTTGCAATTGCATATTCAGGAACAATCTCCTAAGATTTGTGGCCGTTGATTTTTGTGGCATAAAGCCAGCCTGGTCCTGGTGTATAATGGAGGAGATAATCCCATTGACTCGGATCGCCAGGACCTTAGCTAGAATCTTCACGTCACTCTGGAGCAACGATATAGGTCTGTAGGAGCCTGGGTCTACCGGATCCTTCCCCTGTTTAAGTAGTAGGATTACGTTGGCTCTTGCCATAGATTCAGGAAGTCTACCTGCATCTAAGCTAGCATTAAAAACCTTTAGCAGTTCAGGGAGTATCTGTTCACCATATTGACTAAACACCTCCATGGGGAGGCCATCCTCTCCTGGTGCCTTGCATGTGGGAAAAGAACAGGCCGCCGTCTGTAGCTCCTCCTCAGTTATGGGAGCATCTAACTGATTTCGAGCTGCCACCGACAGTGATGGTAAATCTATTTTTGTCATATACATGGTTAGGTCTGCATCCGAGTAGGCATCCCTTGATCTATACAGGTCGCCATAGAAAGATGCCAGCTCTGAAATAACGACCTCTGGAGAATTGACTATTTTCCCATTGGCTGCCCGGATGGCCCCAATGGCTGGTGACTGCTGCTGGGATCATGCGATTTTAGCAAGTAGACGGCCTGTCTTTTTCCCCTCTTCATAGAACGCCAGTTTCGAGAAAAATCTCTTTCTCTCCGCTGTGGAGGATCTCAGCCGGTCCAGGGAGTCCTGGGCCGACATCCATGCCTCCCTGGCGGAGTCAGTAGGGCTAGTGACATAGGTAAGTTCCAGTTGTTGCACCAAGTCCCCCGCCTGTTCTAACAGAACCGAGGAGTTGTGTTTGACCTTCTGTATTTCCTGGATAAAAGTCCCTCTTAAGTGCGCTTTAAAGGTCTCCCATTTCAAATGAGCATTAGTTAAATAGCGATGTGTTTTAAAGAAAGCCTGAATCTGAGTGGCTATTCTTTCTTGTGAAGTAAAAAGTTTCAACCAGAAAGCATTTCATTTCCAAGGGGCTCTAGGTAAGTTACTAGGGGGCCGAGTAGTTAACCACATAACTAGTGGGGAGTGGTCCGAGACACCTCGCGGGAAATATTCTATTTTGGATATACTGCCAACCAGGTTTGGGGTGCCTATGCATAGATCAATACGTGACAGTGACCCGTGGGTCTTAGAGAAACAAGAGAATTGCTTATTATTTGGATTTCTGTTACGCCACATATCCATCCATCCCACCTCTATGAGTAGGCGGCTCAGAGCTGTGCCTCGTCCGCCCCCAGGAGGCCGTACAGGGGGGTGCCTGTCTAATTTAGGGTCTAAGTAACAATTAAAGTCCCCCATTATCAGTACCGGTATACCCGGTTTGTTGACTAAGTATGAGATTAATAGCTGCAAAACCTCCCTGGAGAACGGAGGGGGCACATAAATAAATGCTAATATCAATGTGATTGTGTACAATTTACAGTGCAAAAACACAAACCTTCCAGATATATCTATTAATGAATCCAGTTCCTGGTACACTAGGGCTTTGTGTATCAAAACACTTACTCCACGTGAAAAAGCAGAGTAAGTGGAGTGATAGGCTTTACCTACCCAGGCGTATTGTAAAAAATTGACCGTGTCGCTCTTCAAGTGGGTTTCCTGCAAGCCAATTATGGCCGGGTGAAACTTCCGCAGCCCAACAGAAATCAGATCTTTTTAATGGATCATTTACTCCTCGCACGTTCCAGGACACTATAGGTGTATCAGACATTGCGAGAGTATGAGCCATTTCTCAGAAGCATGTCCCTGTCCTGTATCCTTTGATGTTGCGCCCGGAGACTTCCAAGCTGCAGTCCATGTGCAAGCAAATTGCCCAGACGACTGTGCGGAACGTGGGGCAGGTCGACAAGGCATAGTGTGCAGTGGATGGGCATCAGATCTTTGCAAAAAAAAATAAGTAATAAGTAAACTTAGTTGCATGGTGAAATAAACCACGTGGTAGATCCATGGATAAGGTAGATCTTGTAAACCAAGACCCGCTGGCAGCACCAAGCGGAAAGGTATCAAAAACTGCGAGGCTCTGTGGGCCAAAACCGTGCCAACAGGGCACAAAGACTCAAGCCATAACAACAGTGGCAACTTGTATTGTGTGGGAGTGAAGCACATTCACAGCCCACCCGGTTGGCTAAACAACAACTGTGTCGAGCTCTAAAAGATTCAGTACTCTGTCGCTTGAAGTTTAGGAAACGTCCTCTTTGTAAGGAGCAATATTAAAAATGGAATATAGGCGCCTTTTATGCATTAAGTAAGTAGGTCATTTGAAATCAGCCTTCCTCATTTTCACGTCTGCGGCGGCGTAGAGCTTGTTCATTCTGGTCCAGCCATCCCGCAGCATCCTGTGCGGTTTCAGAAAAGTGGTTCTGGTCTCCAGCCGTAACTCTCAGCTTAGCGGGGAACAACATTGCATACTTGAGTTGAAGTCGTTGCAGCCTTTTTTTAACATCCGCAAACTTAGATCGTCTGCGCTGCACTTCAGCTGAGAAGTCAGGATAGAAGGATATTTTGGTACAGTTAAACTGCACTGCCCCCTTTTCTCTGGCTAACCTTAGAACCACTTCACGGTCCCGGTAGTTGAGGAGCCTGGCCAGCATCGCTCTTGGGGGATTGCCAGGCGGGAGAGGTCTTGGTGGTACTCGGTGCGCCCGTTCCACTGCATACAGGGGCGAGAAGGCTTCTTTGCTAAATATATTTTGTAACCATTCCTCGACGAACACCGTGGGGTCTCTGCCCTTAACCTTCTCTGGTAGCCCCACTATGCGGACGTTGTTGCGTCGCAAGCGGTTCTCAATGTCGTCGGTCTTCTCAAAGGCCTGGTGTGCATGCTGTGCGGCCCCCCTCACATCTCTGTTCAAGTGGGGCATCTGGTCTTCTATGTCACTGACTCTCCCCTCCACTGCCGTGGTTCTCTCTCTAATTTTTTGAATGTCCTGACGTAGCAGGGAGACAGTCTCCCTCAGCCCCCCAAACTTTTCCTTCAGGTCGTCCACTGAGTCAGTGCATCTGTGGACTGCATGCAGTATTTCACTCAGCGTGGGCTGGGGGGTATCCTCCACCCGCATATCAAACAGGCCTGGCATAGGATCTGGTACAGACTCCATGGTATCAGTGTCTTCTGGCCTGTCTGTGTCCCCCCTGCCTGCCTGCTCCATGGAAGCTGCAGGAAGCTGTGTGCTGCTGTGTGTGGAGTCTGCTGAGCCCGCTAGCTTCTGTGCATAGTAGAGCATGTCCCTGGTCTGGTCTTTAGCTTTAGGGGGTTTCTGTGACTTACCCCCCTGCTCCGCTCTCTTCTCCTGGCCTCGTGGTGTTCTCTGAGGCTGAGACGTCCAGGCGCCATCTTGGGATTCTGTGGCGGCCGAGGCCGCTTGTTCTCCGCGGTTCCCTCGGGTCATCATGCCCCAATCTGGTGCTGATTTTGTGGCCTGGGATGACAGGGAGGCTGTGGGTACCAGTACCGTGCTTTTTGGGCGTCCGGATAAGCGAGGAGAGGATCGGTCCCAGGATCAACAGCGGGAGCTCCGGTGAACAGGTCTGTTCACATGCCGCGCTAGGCCACGCCCCCCCAGCTTCCATCTTTAAATAAAATATTACTTTTGGATGACCTGACATTTTAATTGAAATTTTTTTTTTTTTAAATTGTGTATTCATCTTTAGTATAGTTTCTAATGCTTGCTATCCTTTGTAGCAACAATACATCAAATTAGGCTGTGTGGTTAAACAGAAAGTTTACCCGGAAATCTGTTACTGTAAACACTTTGGTGAGCCTCATCAATCCCTAAGAGAGAACCGCTAATCTTCTTCTATATATCACATGCCTTTTGCTGGGCATGAAAACCCATGCCAGCACATGGATTTGGGGACAAAAAGGCACCCCGTCTATGCAGAGAAAAAGCTACTGAGGTAATGAATTTTGTTGCTTGGTTCTAGCTCTTGCTCTCCTTCTAAATGTATCCATAGTCTGTGGCATCTAAATCTTCTACAACCTTAAATTGAATATGTGGCCACATGTCCAAGCTATGGCCATTCAAGCATATACATCATCCTAACAAGCAGTAAATGAGCTTTAAAACAACCAAATGCTGACCTTAAAAAAACCAAATGCTGACCTCCTTGTAACAACCAAATTCTGACCTCCTTAACTGTTCTGTGGAGCAAATCATCTTTAAAGTTCCAGCAGAAGCACATATATAATGTTTTTTTTTTTTTTTTTTTAACAAATCCGCAATGCTTTAAATTCTTACAGCCGCAATAATAACATATATAGATAAATGCCTAAAGTGTAGTGGTACAGGAGGTCTGGCTTAACATTATTCCAAACTACACCTGAAGTGGTATTCAATAAAAGCAGAGAAAGCAGAGACCTTTCACCCTCCGCTCAATTTTGCCAACACACCTATTTGGAGCAGCAATTCTAAATGATACCTGAAGCAGATAACATCAGAGGCACAATTGTTCATAAATGAGACTTTCTAGCCACTTAAATTCTCCCACAGCTGAAAACTTGCTATTTGCCTGCATTCAGAGACCGGTGAAGGTAGAATAGGACTCTAGGAAAGATGGCAGCTTTTTCTCCCCTTCTGTTTAAAGTACATTGCTAGGGACAGCAATAGATACAGAGAAGCTGTCCCATTTGCATTGTCTGTACTGCCATGGCCAGCCTAATCAAAAAATCAATTGCCTTGAAGTATATTCTAAAGTGACCCGCGAGTACAAGGCTTTGACCAATTGCACTATCCTGGATTACTGCAGGAGCATTGAAGGGTGTGTCTGAACCCCCTGGATATCCACTGGTTTCTTAGACTCCCCTCTAGCTTGCATTTTGGATGATCTGGGCCTTGGCTGCATAACAGTAGCTCACATGGTGTTTGCAGTCTGCTAAGACTGTTAATACTTTGCAGGATTTTGAATTTGACACACTGCCTGCTTTTTAACTTCCCCAAACTCCTAAATTTTTCCTGCTCTTGTCGTTATTATCCTGCTATGATTTGTTTTTTTGTAACAATTGTTCCGTCTCTGGTCTTTCTCTGTGGGATATGCAGCAGCAGCACGTACAAGCCCTTGCAGTTTTTGTGGGAAAAAAAAAAGAATGAATAGTCACAAAACTGAATTAAAATATAAGTAACAGTGGGGACTATTGGATGCGTAAGGAAAAGGAATGACACTTACTACTGACCCAAGAGAGCCATAAATAGTTCACCTGGAGGGAGGAGGGGGTCTGTTTCCGGCTTTAATTGAGCCTTTTAGACACTGCTACAATTTTAATGTGTGGTGAGTACGATTTAGAGGAAGAGTCTGGCATTCTAATGGGAGGGTTGGTGGAGGGGGGGTACTCATTGCTAATCTTACTCACTCGGCAAGCCAGGGAGGTGTGTGTGGAAAGTTTAAAAGGATGCTGTCCGATCCAAGCACATTATGTGTGACCACAGGCGTCAGGGGGGCAAGAGCGAGGATGGGAGATGAAGAGAAATTGCGTATCCTCTCCTCCTCATTTATTCTGTGTTTCTTCTTTTCTCATTACCCTTAATGTCTGTTTTTATCCTCCTCCTCGCTCTTGTTGGCTTCTGTCTGCTCTGCCACCAACACTTTTCTTCCTCTGATGCTTATTTTCGCCCTGAGTGTGTCATCACAGCGACAACCCCACATATAAACTATCACTGTCATTCCTGGGTTTCTTAGATCAAGCTCTTTGTGACAAACTTTTTTTCTGCAGGCTCCCACGCAACAGATTTCCCAGATTAGAGACAGGAGAAAATAAAAGTGAATGAGACATATTACGTACGTGGTACCTTGAGGGTTACTATTTCGAAGCCTGACGGTCAGGATTCCTTATTGCACAGTCTATTTACCAACACTGACGTCAGCACCCTTATAGATCAATTTTTGTGGGTACATTATTGTATCACCGCATCATGAATCACTGATGTTTTGCAAGCCTTCGTCAAATAGCTGAAACTGATTACATCAAAAGATATGCGTAAATACCTTACCATACAGTATAACAAAGTTCTATCAGTTTATGAATGTAGAAAACTGTGTTCAGCCGAGGTGCAGCAAGATTCTGGGAAACAAGTGAGAAAATCCATGCATGTGCTTGAAATTGGTCATTTTTATTGTGGCTTGGACACAAGGGAGAAACCATGCTCACTTTACAAAGTTGCTGTGGGGCTAAACTGTGAAAGCTGGAAAGAAAGGAAAACAGGAAGAGTTCAGCTTCTCATGCTAATGTGAAAGAGGTGGGACAGGGACTACTTCTTCTCTGTGTCCCTATCCCTGCAATCTGGTTATCTAAAGGTCCAGATAGATTCCCTAAATGCTAAAGCTGACCATAGATAGGCAGAATTTCAAACAAAATTTTCTAGCAAAAGTATGTTCTAAAAAATGTTTGTTTTTGTAATCATTAGTGGGTCAAATCGATGTTCGTTTTTAAGCGCAGTGACAAGAAAATTTGAAGGAGCAAAATGATCATTTTTTCTCTAACATACAAATTTCTAACAGTGTATGTGGTTTTCATCCATTATAAAATGAAATGCTTAAGGCAAACAAAATCTTTCAAACAGTCGAATGTTCTGAGAATTTTCATACAAATTTTCCTAAGACTTTTCTAAGAACTTTCACTTGAAATCTTATCCATCTATGGCCAGTGTCACGTACTGGTTTGGAGGCCGAGGTGCTGAGAGCTCATCCCTTGTGGCTAAGTGGCTAAGACTGGAAGCACTTGAAGAGCATGTGTTCCTAGGTACTTGGTAGAGAGGAAACCGGGAGCCAGGCTGAAGATCATATACGGTTGATCAGTCAGGCAGCGGGAACTGGAACAAGCCAGGGTCATACACGGGAGACAGGAGAAGTGAAGTCGATGAGCCAAGCCGGGGTCAAACACTTGGAAGCAAGCAGGAGCCGAGTCAAAAGTACAAGCCGGAGGTCAAACCAGGATATCATGAAGCAGTGTCAAGACAAGCCGGGTCGATAAATGGGAAGTCCAAGAATCAGGGATACAGAGGGACAGGGAACACAGGGGAGCTGACGATAATCCAGCAACATCATGCTCTCCGCAGCAGGTTTAAAAAGGCTGTTGGCGCCAGCATCTGTCACGCCATTCATGCGCTTTTGCGTACGCCTGTTTGCGCCGTCGCGTATTTTTGCGTATGCCGGTTCACGATGCATGCACCAGTGAGTACAGAGGTTCTCCATAGGAATCCATGCTGGATATGGGGAATATTGCCAGTCCTTCTGCGGCCATTTCCCTGACAGCCAGCTTAAGAGTACCTGGAGGAGGAAGCAATCAGCAAGGGACCTTTCACTTCCCGTAAACCATACTCCACTCTGCAATTCCACGCCTCATACACATCAAGAGAACAACTTGACTGTATCCTAAAAAACAGGTACAGAAAATTTCACTTTTTTAGTTATAAAAATATTGCTCATTTATTAATTCCACATCTAGCCAAATGTTCCACTGATTACAATGAGCGGTGTATTGTACCAATCAGGCCTTAAAGCAGTATTAAACCAAAAAGCAAACATTTATTATATTGTGACTTCCAGAGTCTCTCCAGCCCCCTGGACTCACTAGCCACCTCCGCTTTCTCTGTCTCCAAGGCCCGTGTAGCTGTCTCAACTTCCTGAGTTTAGTGACAAGGAATCCCCCCCCACAAGGGATGCAGTCTCCAGCAGGAACACCCAGCTCTCCAGACAGGGCTATGTCTCCAAATGGCAGCAACTGCCCTGAGCTATTCTCAGACTTGGTTTATAATGACCCTGTACACCTGTGTACTAATACAGGCTGAGGTGTCCTGAAAAAACCGGACATAGGATTGAAGGTTCCATCCCACCCAAGGCACTTTGGAACCTTCAAGCTCCCGGCCCCAATCCATGATTACAAAACCCGGAGAAAGCTCAAAACACAGTAAGCTCAAAAACCTTAATGTGAATCTTTTTTCATTTCCGCCTTCATATTCTAAACTCACACAGTGGCAGAGCCTCGCACTGTCTAGGAGGCTAGAGTTCTCCTTCGCATGATTGTGTTTAAGTTCCAGTGAAACATAAAAGAGATATTCTGACCGCTGAAGGCAACAGATATTTTCACCTATAAGACTGCTTTCACACTGAGGTGCTTTACAGGCGCTGCAGCGCTAAAAATAGTGCCTGAATAGTGCCTGTAAAGAGCCTCTCCTGTCTCTCCAGTGTGAAAGCCCGAGTGCTTTCATACTGGAGCAGTGTGTTTGCAGGATGGTAAAAAAAGTCCTGTGTATACACCGCACCTAAAGCGCCCCTGCCCATTGAAATCAGTGGGGCAGCGCCGCCAAACCGCTTTTTCTGGTGGTTTTAACCCTTTTTCGACCGCTAGCGGTGGTTAAAATCGCCCCGCTAGCGGCCGGATAGCGCCGCTAAAACGATGGTAAAGCACCACTAAAAATAGCAGCGCTTTACCATCGACGCCTAAGTTTTGTTGTCAGGCCTAACATCTTTCTCTTTGAATCTTTTGTATTTTACATGTAATGGTCAGTGCTTGCTATTCTTGGTAAAATCTTGAAGGTGAACCTGCTGATGTAAGATTTTTTATTTTTCTGCTACAGACAGTTTTTCTATTTTTAAGTCTGTTTTGATTTAATCGGTAAAACCAGAACCGAAATTGGCTCTCAATGAAGTTAAAACGCAGGGAGGTGGAAAGAAAGGATTGTGTGCATATGTAAATATATTCATGAATTCAATCCTGGGAGCTCTTCAAAAATTACAACTCTCCGTTTCCTCTAACAATTCTCAACAGAAAAACACACACCTGCCCATTTTTACTAAACAGCACAGTTTTATAGTCTGTATAATATGTATTTATCTAGTACCATACAGGAAAGAGAGGCTACAGGTGGACTTGAGAAGAGCAGTAAACTGCCCTGGTGTGGTGATGTTTTTTTTGTTCATGTCCTTTTTTACCTGTCATTTGGGCACTTAAGGGCCTGCATAGGAAGCATCACAGTAAAAGTAATTTTAGGGGTGCATGATTGATATTTGAGGAGATGAAATAGTGGAACCAGCCCTGACTGGTAAAAATTTGTCAAAACTTCTGTCATCTTCATGTTTTTTTGTTTCGTCTGATGGGAGCTTTTCATCGTATATTCCGACCGACGGACTTAGATAGAGAACATGTTCTAAATTTTTCCGACTGAACTAATTACTATCAGGAAACCCGCTCGTCTGTATGCTGTTCCAAAGTACCAAAACGCATGCTCAGAAGCAAGTACAAGACGGAAGCTATTAGCTACTGGCTATTGAACGTCTGTTTTCTATTCCCGTCATACGTGTTGTACTTTACCGCGTTCTGGATGGTCGCAATTTGGTGTGATCGTGTGTATGTAAGACAGCTTGAGCAGAATGCCGTCTGAAAAACCTTCAGAGTTTATTCCGACGGGAAAACCGGTCGTGTGTACAGGGCATTAGATGTCACCAGAACAGGTATCCCCATTGGAAAATTTCTCTCCCGATTGGAAAACAGCTAAAACATTTCTAATTACTTATCAGTTTTTTTCCACATAGACAATGGTCAGCATGATAAATATAGTAAATCTCCTCATTAGGGATAGAAACAATAATAAAAACCTGACATATGGTTTAACCCTAAGCGCTCTATCCAAGTTTAAAAAAAGTTTTGGCTTTAAGCCGTAGAATACCCATTTAGTTACCATGCTCAGCTGCAGACACAGGCCCCTTTAACTTTATTTTCCACAACCCCCTGTGCTCCTGGACATGCTCAGGAAGGATAAATTCCTCACCTTCCCTCACCCAGTAGTTCAGAGTAGTTATGATGAGGCAGAGTTAGCTGGGAAAGTTTTCTGCAGCCAGGTGAAAGGCCCTCCACTGTCAGAACCGACGTGTTGGCAGGCAGACAAGAGCTTAATACCACACAGCTTCCCCACAAGACCCTGCTACTGTGGGTCACACCTCCTTGATTGCTACCATAGTTCTCTAGTTCTAGCGGGTGTTCCCAGGCCTTGGATAATTCCAGCTGTTTGCCTGTGTTACCAGAGTTACCCTGGACATCACTGTGAGTGATGCTGTTTATGAGGTTAAAGTGGTTCTACAGCCAAAATGTTTTTACCCTATTCCCTGCATTAAGATTAAAAAATAATTTTCCGTTTTCTGTCCTCCCCTACCTCCCTGAGTTTACCATCAATCCAGCACTGTGCACAACTCTTCTCTTCTCACGGGAACTTGGGCAGAAGCATTGGCTCCTGTTGCTGTCAATCAAATGCTGTGAGGAGGAAGCGGGGGCAGAGCCAAGCCACGCTGTGTGTGTGTCTGTGGAGTGTGGTTCCATGGACACACACAGCTCGGGTGTGAGAACATACAAGTGCCCCCATAGCAAGCGGCTTGCTATGGGGGCACATGGAGAAGGAGCCAAGATCGCCAGTGGGGGACCCCAGAAGTGGAGGTTTGGGGCTGCTCTGTGCAATACCATTGCACGGAGCAGGTAAGTATATTATGTTTATTTTTTATTTTTTTATTTGTATTGCCTTTAGTAAGACTTTAAGGGCATCTAGCAGTTTGTGTATTGAACTGCTTTACTGAAATAGTGAATCTTACTTTGACTCTATTGTTATAAATTTGTATATAGAATATGCTTTACAGCCACATGTTACCCTGATTGAGCCACAGAGAAATTGCTTTCATAAACTGTTTTGTATTATTCTGCAGTGTATGCATGCTCTGCTGTCCTAATTATTATTATTATAGATTCTAACTTTGCGCCTGTATAGTTAACAGTTACTCCCTCACTAAGAGCACTAAAAACACTTACCATATAGATTAGTGGCTCTCAACCCCTGTCCTCAGTTCCCACTAACAGGCCAGGTTTGCAAGATAACTGAAATACATGACAGGTGATATCATTTGCTGCTCAGTGATTGCAGTAGTCTAGTCTGCATATCCCTAAGGTGTTACTTAAAATCTGGCCTGTTAGTGGGTCCTGAGGACAGGAGTTGAGAACCACTGTGATAGATGAACCTTGAGATTTAAGAGGCCAAACCACACTTCTGTATGGAATTATCCCCATGCAGGATAAGCAAAAGTACCTGTCATAAACTTGTTGGCAACATTCGATATTCTAGTTCACCTCCTATATACATGTAGAAAAGAGGAAGCCTCCAAATCAGTGGTTCTCAACTCCTGTCCTCAGGGCCCACTAACAGGCCAGGTTTGCAAGATAACTGAAACACATCACAGGTGATATCATTTGCTGCTCAGTGATTGCAGTAGTCTGCCCAAGGTAATACTTAAAATCTGGCCTGTTGGTGGGTCCTGAGGACAGGAGTTGAGAACCACTGCTCCAAATGGTCAAAAATAAGAAATAAGGAAAAGCCTTTTAGATTGGGAAGTTTTTGAATGTATATCAACACCTTTTATGTTATAAATAAGTGTATTGTACCTGTACATAAATAAGCTTCTTGACGTATGCATGTATGCTTGTGTGTTAACACACCTTAGCTCATTTACGGCATTTAGACTAAATGTAAATGTACTCTTTTATTTTCGCTGGATGCCCTCTTTTATAATGTAGTGCTAGCTATGTTAGCTAAATTTCTGGGGAGGGGGAAATATTCTTAATAGTCCCAGATCTTAGTTTGTGGATGTGATCTCTTTACAGGTTAATCCATGATCCTTTCTCCTAGCCAAGTGCAGCCTCTTAAAGACTTCCACTAAGGGAAACCGGCAGTGAAGCCAAGCTAAGGTCCACTGTCTGCTAATATCACAGAGCTGAACCAGGCTCTGCAGGGATCCTGACAATAATGTTAGGATCCACCCAGATGAGTGACCAGCAGCTGGCTCAGCCTCTCAGCAAGCCGCTTAGAGCCGGAGCCAGCCGCTCCCACCCCCTCCAGAGTCCATTGCTCTGCTGAACGCAGAAGGGGCAGAGAAAAGCGGTGACTGACAAGTCCGCTCTGTGCTCAGAGCGGACTTGAGAACTTAGCAATCAGCGGACTTTGATCACGCAGTTCACAATGTAGAGCCGTCAGGGAACAGCTGCAGTTCAGATTAGTGCTGCGGTCATCTAGGTGGGTATAAATGTTTGGGGTTTTTCTGAATACTGCACTTCTCTTTTAAAGTAAATTGAGTGACCCAACTGACTTAAGTGTAGTGTCTGTGATACCAAACAGTATTAGCAGTTCATGGAGTACTTTACTTGATTTTTTCCATTGCTCAAAGACAGATATAAAGTGCTAAATCATCTAAATGACAGCATACACTGTGTATGATAATAATCCTATGTTATCAGATCTGCTTTCCATGTTGTCAGTCCTATATCTGTTCCAGAAGTGCAAAACAAAAAAAAATTGCTGTTAGACCACTTTCACACTGAGGCAGTTTTCAGGCGTTTTAGCGCTAGAAATAGCCTCTAAAAAGGGCCTGAAAACCGCCTCCCATTCTGTGCAATGTGTGCTTTCACACTCGGGCGGTGTGCTTGCGGAATGTTTGGAAAAGTCCTGCAAGCATCTTTGAGGCGGCTTGGGAGCGCTGTAAATAGCACTCACAAAGTGCCCCTGCCCATTAAAATGAAAACGCTTTGAAAGCGCTGCAGAACTGGACTTTTTTCCCTTAAAAAATCTGCCCGCTAGAGCTGTTTTAGTGGCGCTGCAGTGTGAAAGGGTTCTTAATTGTGTAAAAAATCTAGTTATCTTTGTAAACGCTGCCTCTGTATCACCGAAATCTCCAGTAGTGTTATCAGCTGTACCCAGTTCTCTCTGTGTACTACAGAACACCTCCTATTCACATTCTAAAGAGGGGAAGGTGTTGGGTAGCCCAACAAACAATTCCTGTAACAGCATGACAACATTAATCATCCATAGATACAGTACAATGGGTGAGTCTTGTCACCCTAGCTCAGGAAGTTGCACTGGAAATCTTGACTTTGGAGATGCGCTAATGTAAAAGGAGCCTAAGTGTAATTTCTGTCTACAGCTTCATTCCTCTGCTATCAGCATGAGTCACTTCTGACATGTTTTCCTGACACCAAGAGAAAAAAGGTAACAGGGAGGGAGCTCCAGCTTATTGACAGCCTCAGCTCTGTTCCTGTGTGCTGCGTGAAGGGGGGTGTGTCCTTTTTCTCCAATCAGCTCTCAGAGCTCTACTCACTGAGCTCTGCAGAGTGTAACTTCAGCTCTCTGCCCCCTTTTTTCTGACAGCTCAGACAAGCTTCATAAATTCTGGACTTTGAATGGCTGTAACGAAGAGAATACTGCAGATAAACATATGTAACTTATGTAGGAGGATTTGTTTCATCTCTGTGTATTACTCGAGCACAGTCACTTAAGTGGGTATATGTAAGGGTTTACAACCACTTTAGGTCTGCTGAATTTTTTAGTGGGTTTTGTTCTTTTATATGTAAGTTGTGAGACAGTGACCTACCAAACCACAAATCTGTCCCTTATATTCTGAAAGGAATGCTTAGCATACTATGAGCTATTATCCCAGCAGCGGGGTATGCGTGACTCTCTGGATGGATCTACAGTAATAGGCACAGCAGTCAGCAGGTCTTGGAGACAACACACATACAGTTTCTTTACAGAAACACTTTACAATATGTACAGGTGTCAAAAAAATATATATAAAATAATCCCTTGCCACGTTCACATACAGTGCCTTGCAAAAGTATTCACCCCCTTGGCATTTTTCGTGTTTTGTTGCGTCACAACCTGGAATTAACATGGATTGTTTGAGGATTTGCATCATTTAATTTACAGAACACGCCCACAACTTTTAATATGTTTTTTTTTTATTGTGAAGAAAACAGAGCCACCTTTTGCAGCTATCACAGCTCCAAGTCGCTTTGGATAAGTCTCTATGAGCTTCCCACATCTTACCACTGGGATTTTTGCCCATTCCTCCTTGCAAAACTGCTCCAGCTCCCTCAAGTTGGATGGTTTGCGCTTGTCTACAGCAATCTAAGTCTGACCACAGATTTTCTATTGGATTGAGGTCTGGGCTTTGACTAGGCCATTCCAACACATTTACATGTTTCCCCTTAATCCACTCAAGTGTTGCTTTAGCAGTGTGTTTGGGGTCATTGTCCTGCTGGAAGGTGAACCTCCGTCCTAGCCTTAAATCACACACAGAGTGGTACAGGTTTTGCTCAAGAATATCCCTGTATTTAGCACCATCCATCATCCCCTCAACTCTGAACAGTTTCCCAGTCCCGACTGCTGAAAAACATCCCCACAGTATGATGCTGCCACCACCACCATGTTTCACTGTGGGGATGGTGTTCTTTGGGTGATGTGATGGGTTCGTGCCAGACATAGCGTTTTCTTTGATGGACAAAAAAGTTACATTTTAGTCTCATCAGACCAGAGCACCTTCCTCCATACATTTTGGGAATCTCCCATGTGACTTTTTGCAAACTCAAAACGTGCCATTTTGTTTTTTGCTGAAAGTAATGGCTTTCTTCTGGCCACTCTGCCATAAAGCCCAACTCTATGGAGTGTACGACTTATTGTCATCCTATGTACAGATACTCCAGTCTCTGCAGCTTCTCCAGGGTTACCTTAGGTCTCTGTGTTGCCTCTCTGATTAATGCCCTCCTTGCCCGGTCCGTGAGTTTTGGTGTACGGCTGTCTCTTGGCAGGTTTGCCATTGTGCCATGTTCTTTCCATTTGGTTATGATAGATTTGATGGTGCTCCTCGGGATCATCCAAGATTTTGATATTTTTTTATAACCTAACCCTAACTTGTACTTCTCAACAACATTGTCCCTTACTTGTTTGGAGAGTTCCTTTTTCTTCATGGCAGTGTTTGGTTAGTAGTGCCTCTTGCTTACGAGTTGCAGCCTCTAGGGCCTTTCAAAAGGAATGACAGATCATGTGACACTTAAATTGCACACAGGTGGACATCATTTCACTAATGATGTGACTTCTAATGTGAGCTTTTTATGGGCTTCATAAGAAGGGGGTGAATACATACGCACATGCCAATTATCAGTTTTTTATTTCTGAAAAAATTGTTTTATGTATATATTTTTCTAATTTTACTTCACCAGCTTAGACTATTCTGTTCTGATCTATCACATATAATTCAGATTAAAAAGACATTGAAAGTGGTGCAGTTTTAAAAAGGGTCCTGTGCGATTTTGGGTCCAGTTCAGGTATGATTTAAGGTAGAAATTTGCACCTGAACCAGTGAACAGAACCGCACCGGACTGCCGCGCTGAAGCCGTGGCTACCTATGTGTGAACCCAGCCTTACTAACAGACTAAATACATTCTGGGAGCAACCTACTGCTGCTCAGCCACCTGTCAACGAGAAAAAAAAATCCTAGCCGCACAAGCTTGGTCTCACCATAGGGTGAGTATTTTTCACCAGACAGTTTACATGCACCCCCAGTCTGGCATGCACAGAGAACTGGTTCTAGGATGGAGCAGACTGGGGAGTTTTGTAGAGCCCACAGTAGCCAGACCTGCTTTAGCTGGGCTTATTAACTCTTCAGCCAGCCCAGCAACCTTGCAAAACAGCAGAAAAAAAGAAAATAGTCTGCATATTGCACAAACCTGGGACAAATACACTATATTAACAAAATTATTGGGACTCCTGTACATGAACTTAAATGGCATCCCGGTTTTAGTCCGTAGGGTTCAATATTGAGTTGGCCCACCCTTTGCAGCTATAACAGTTTAACACTTCTGGGAAGGCTGTCCACAAGGTTTAGGAGTGTGTCTATGGGAATGTTTGACCTTTCTTCCAGAAGCGCATTTGTGAGGTCAGGCCCTGATGTTGGATGAGAACCTTTCGTAACATGTTACATGTTACACCCATATTCAGGATGTAATGTAACATGTTACAAACGGACCATGCCCCACACCTCCTCGATCTAACAGCTAGCAGGATTCCCCTCCCCCCCAACCCCCACTCCCCTACCCCCTGCTAGCTGTCACAATTTAGCTCTGCACGCCTGGCCGCATCACTCATTCACAGTATCCTGTGAATGGAAAACTACAAGGACTGGCAACCTTTGCAGCTGTTGGCTTGTAGTTTTAAAAAAAAACTACCACGGCACTGTGAGTGCTGCGGTAGTTCATTGAGTCTTCCTGACAGAATGTTTTGGCTTCCTCGTACAAGGCACAAGCAAGCCGATACACTAACAGATCTGCAGGAGACCTACATGGCACCGGTGATCTGCTAATCACTGGTGCAATGCTTTACAGGCTCCTACAACATAAAATAATAAATGCACATTTTTTTATCTGCAAAAAAAATATTTTTTGTGAAAAGGTGAACTTATCCTTTAAAATATCTTTCAGGTCTCAGGGAACCCCTGCTAATAATTATATCTACAGACCCCTGTATAGAATACTTATGTTTGACACCCAGATTTGTTCCATAAGATACATTTGATTTTCAGTTACAATGAAATGAAATAATATTGATGAAAAAAAGAAGCAGGTTAGTGGTCACTGGAGTGCCCCTTACATTGGTGTTTTTTGAAATGCTCCCTTACATTGGTAGATAGTGGAAGAAGCCCACCCTTAGACTGGTGGCCAGTGAGAAAGGGACCCTTTGAAATTGTTGATCATTGGTAGAAGGACCCCATTTTCACTGGCGGTATGAACAAAGAATGCTCCTTTCATTGATATTCAGTGGGAAGAATACCCCTTATATTGGCAATCACCCACTTAGGCCCCTTTCACACTGGGGCGGTTTGCAGGCGTTATTTCGCTAAAAATACCGCCTGCAAACTGCTCCAAAACAGCCTCCGCTGTTTGTTCAGTGTGAAAGCCCAAGGGCTTTCACACTGAAGCGGTGCGCTGGCAGGAGAAAAAAAATCTCCTGTCAGCCGCATCTTTGGAGCGGTGAAGGAGCGGTGTATTCACTGCTCCTAAACCGCTCCTGCCCATTGAAATCAATGGGACAGCGCGGCTATACCGCGGCAATACCGCGGCTATAGCCGCGCTATACGAGTGGTTTTAACCCTTTTTCGGCCGCCAGCGGGAGGTTAAAACCGCACCGCTAGCGGCCGAATACCGCGGTAAAACAGCGCTAAAAATATCGCTGTTTTACCGCCGACGCCCCCTACCGCCCTAGTGTGAAAGGGGCCTTATCATTGGGATTCCTGGTAACTTATCGAAGACACAGAGATTGCTGATTGCACAAGGAATCCTTAGCAACGACTGGAGGGGCCCTGGTTGAGAAATGCTGATCTAAGGGGATACATGTGAAGTCTTTATGTTAGAGTACCCTAAATACAAGCCAGTAAATGATAGTGACATGGAAGGTATTATATCTGAGTTTGAACTATTGTCTGATTAAATAATTTCTAAAATAATTCTGTTTTATTTTTGGTTACATTACATAGTTGTTCAGAACTTGCATGAATTTGCTATTGTCAAGCCATATACTAAATGTATTTTCCTTATTAATTGTGGAAACTATGCACTCCTATCTTGCAGTTTCTGATATTTTATTTTAAAAGTTTGCCCTTTACTTTAAAGCATTGGTGTTATTTGTCTTTTTGTATACACCAGAATTGCCTTAATGCATTTGGGAAAGCATGAATCTCCACATCTAATTCTCCGCCAACACTTGGCATTGTTGTATGGCTAATGAATCTTGCTCACTATGTACAACTGCTGAATATATATCAACCACACATGTATTTTTAATGCAGAGATCTTATGTAAAGTAGTATTTTGTGTATTAATGTTACAGCTAATAAATGGCATTGATTTCTTTTCTTTTTCTTAGAAGTAAAGTCTTGTGATTTGTTAGCTTAACCTACCAGGACTTTTTCCTCCACCAAACAGCACTTTACCCTTTACGCCATCTAGGGGGTCTCTTGAAAGAGCTGTGTGTGAAACCTGACAGTTCACATACAATGCTGTGAAAAAGTATTTGCCCCATTAATGATTTTTTTTTTATAACTATAACTGGCAATGAGTCTTTCACATTGCTGTGGAGCAATGTTGGCCCACTCTTCTTTGCAGAATTGTTTTAATTCAGCCACATTGGAGGGTGTTCCAGCATGAACAGCCTGTGTAAGGCCATGATACAGCATCTCTATTGGATTTAAGTCCAGGCTTTGACTAGGCCACTCCAAAACCTAAATTTTGCTTTGTTTGAACCATTTGTAGTTGGACTTGCTGTTGTGTTTCAGATCATTGTCTTTCTGCATAACCCAAGTGCACTTGAGCTTGAGGTCATGAACTAATGGCCGGACATTCTTCTTTAGGATTTTCTGGTAGAGCTCAGAATTCATGGTTATCATCAATTATGGTAAGTCCTCCAGGCCCTGAAGCTGCAAAGCAGCCCCAGACCATCACGCTACCACAACCATGTCTGACTGTTGGTATGATGTTCTTGTTATGAAATGCTGTATTAGTTTTATGCCAGATGTAAGGGGACGCACACCTTCCAAAAAATTTTAAATTTTCTCTCATTAGTCCACAGAATATTTGCCTAAAAGTCTTGGGGATAATCAAGATGTTTTTGGTAAATGTGAGATGAGCCTTTGTGTTCTTTTTGGTCAGTAGTGGCTTTGGCCTTGGAACTCTCTCATGGATGCCATTTTTGCCCAGTCTCTTTCTTATTGTTGAATCATGAACACTGATCTTACCTGAGGCAAGTGAGGCCTGCAGTTCTTTAGATGTTGTTCTGGGTCATCGTCATGCTCTTGGAGTAATTTTTGTAGGCCGGCCACTCCTGGGAAAGTTCACCACTGTTCCAAGTTATCTCCATTTGTGGATAATGGCTCTCCCCATGGTCCACTGGAGTTCCAAAGCCTTAGAAATGGCTTTGAAACCCTTCCTAGACCGATACATGTTTGTTTCTAATCTGTTCTTAAATTTTTTTAGATTGTGGAATGATGTGTGGCTTTTTGTGATCTGTTAGCCTGCTTCACTTTGTCAGACAGCTTCTATTTATGTGATTTCTTGATTCAACAGGTCTGGCAGTAATCAGCCCTGGGTGTGGCAAGTGAAATTTAACTCAGCTTTCCAAAAAAGTGTGGTTAATCACAGTTCATTCATGATTCAGCATGGGAGGGGGCAATTACTTTTTCAGAAAGGCCAGGCAGGTTTGAACAGCTTTTTTTCCCTTAATAAAAGAAATAATAATTTAAAAACTGCATCCTTGATTTACTCAGGTTATCTTTGTGTAATATTAAAATTTGTTTAATGATCTGAATAATTTAAGTGTGAGAAATATGCAAAAAAATAAAAAAATCTGGAAGGGGGCAAATACTTTTTCACAGCACTGTAATTCTTCTTTTCTTGCCTGATCTACTTGCTGTTTGAAACAGTTGATATCATTAGTCCAAGCATTCTGTCAGTTATACAATGGAACATTGTCAGAGGGATGATGCTCACCTAATTCAAGAGACAACTTAGCTTTAAAACCTTGAAGGAAGTAAAACACAGAACTACAAGACTATGTAATGGAGGAACTAATATGAAATGTGCAATCATGAGCCCTATCTCCCCGAGCATGCAGAATAATTCAAGAAGGATCAGTCTGACTAGGATACTATAATACTACTCAGACCTGAACTATCATTTTTATTAGCTTTGTCCTTTAACCCCTTTGTGACCACAATATCACTTTATAAGTCAAAATGTAAAAAGCAGCTTTGCATAAGAACAAAAACTAACCTTGCAGCAGGAACTAGGAATGCAAATGTGTGTTACTGTGGTCACATGCCTGATGAAGGGGTCCTGCGTTGCTCCAAAACGTTGCGATTTGCTGTAATGCTGTGATCAATGAATAAAGCTTTGAACCTATTTTGGAGATCTTGGTGTACTGGTGACATCTCTCTCTCGCTTACTAGTTCTCAGACACTCTGTCAAACAGAAAAATGAGTCTGAATTATTGTCAAGTTAACTTACTCTGCTAAATTTGACCTGGTGTATAAAACTTTGGTCACATAAAGTTTAAAGAGGAAGTAAACTTGCTTCCCTTTGCTCTTGCTGGTGTCAATGCCTTCGCCTGACCTCTTTCTAGGTGTGTGATTTTAAGCCATCTTGTTTGGCCAGGTTACTCTCATGCATGCTCATGGGATTTCATTTGGGCACTGAAGTATGCCGAGAATGTATATTGAGCTGCATATGCACAGATCAGTGTACATTCTAAAGAGGATTGTGAACAGGCAGGTACATTTGTTTCATTGCAAAGAGACAAAGCATGTCTCTTCTGCAATAAGGAGTCTGCCTTCAAGATTTGTGTACTTTACAAAGTGGTAAATGACGGCCCACTCCCTCCTCCTCCATGCTCACTAATCAGTTAAACATAAAAGGGGCTGGTAGATTAATGGAGGCTTTACCTCCCTCTTATTCTAAGACACAGGCTGGAGGGGCGACACAGCCTGTGACTGGCAGAAATTCGCCCACACCGTGTTATTTGCACACAATAATAAAGATTTGATTTTAAATATATATTTGTATGCCAATATAAAACAGTTTATTAATATGAATTATTTATTTTTACTCTGTATTCCAAAGGCTATTTTTTATTTTATTTTAAACATGTGACCAGCACCAGAGAACTAGAAGATCCTCCTGCTTATGTTTCCCTACAGACAGGCTGGGAATGATCTGGGTCACGTGACCGCTGTATATCGATTAGGAAAAAAGTTTTTTTTTTTATTACAATAATTACAGTGCCATCATCCATATACAGAATGAGAAAGGACAATGTAAATTAACTAGTTGCCCACCAGCCACCGTCGTTATACGGCGACAGGTTGGCACTCCTGCGCGAAACCCCGTAGCTGTACGGCGGCTCGGGCAGTTGCGGGCGGGCAGCCGCCTGCTGCGGGAGCGTGCCTGCGGGTTGGGTGGAACATCGCCGACCGGCAATCATCTAGTACAGAGGCAGAATGGGGATCTGCCTTTGCAAACAAGGTGGATCCCCATTCTAACAGGGGACATGTCAGCTATCTACTGTTCCCAGTGAACAGGAGCAGGGATCTCTGTCATGTTCCTTGCAGCCAGTCCCCCTACAGTTAGAACACGCCGAGGGAACACAGTTAACCCCTTGATTGCCCCCCTAGTGTTAACCCCTTCCCTGCCAGTGTCATTTTTACATTGATCAGTGCATTTTTATAGCACTGTTTAATGTAATAATGTCTCTGGTCCCCAAAAAGTGTCATTTGGGGTCAGATTTGTCCGCCGCAATGTCGCAGGTCCTCTAAAAATCGCAGATCTCCGCTATTACCAGTAAAAACAATAATAAAAAAAAAAAGTCCCTAAATCTATCCCATAATTTGTAGACGCGATAACTTTTGCATAAACCAATCAATATACACCTATTGCGATTTTTTTTTTAACCAAAAATATGTAAAAGAATATATATCGGCCTAAACTGATGAATAAATTTGTTTTTTGGATATGTATTATAGCAAAAAGTAAAATAAATTGTTTTTTTTTTTCAAAATTGTCTTTCTTTTTTTGTTTATAGCGCAAGAAATACCACCAAAACAAAGCTCTATTTGTGGGGGAAAAAGGGTGTCAATTTTGTTTAGGTACAGCATCGCACGACCGCGCATTTATCAGTTAAATCGATGCAGTGCTGTACCACAAAAAATTGCCTGGCCATTAAGGGGGCAAATACTTCTGGTCCTTAAGGCCCCTTTCACACTGGGGCGGTGGGGGCGTCGGCGGTACAACAGCGCTATTTTTAGCGCTGCTGTACCGCCGTTCTTGCAGCGGTATTCGGCCGCTAGCGGGGCGGTTTTAACCCCCGCTGGCGGCCGAAAAAGGGTTAAAATCCCTCGTACAGCGTGGCTATAGCCGCGGTATTGCCGCGGTATAGCCGCGCTGTCCCATTGATTTCAATGGGCAGGAGTGGTGAAGGAGCGGTGAATACACCGCTCCTTCACCGCTCCAAAAAAGCGGTTTGCAGGACTTTTTTCACCGCCCTGCCTGCGCACCGCTTCAGTGTGAAAGCCCTCGGGCTTTCACACTGAACAAACAGCGGAGGCTGTTTAGGGGCGGTTTGCAGGTGGTATTTTTAGGTCAATACCGCCTGCAAACCGCCCCAGTGTGAAAGGGGTCTAAGTGGTTAAACAGTATGTGTTTAGTATCAGTTTAACAGTGAAACCAAAACTGATATTTTTGTTCCTTTTTAGAATGTAGATGAATCACATATATAAGTGGTGATGTTGCAAAAACAGTTTCTAGCTCTACTTGCTTCCTGTCTGGAACCTCACACTTCCTGTTTTGACAGGGGGAGCCTCATTCTTCTTGCTGCACCATTTATGAAACAAATAAAAATATCTCCTGGTGATGGTGGGTAGAACTCGTTTTGAATGGGTATGTGATCAATGAAGTACACGCACTTATTATTATTATTATACAGGATTTATATAGCGCCAACAGTTTGCGCAGCGCTTTACAACATGGGGCAGACAGTACTCTTAAAATACAAATCAATACAGGAGGGATCAGAGGGCCCTGCTCGTTAGAGCTTACAATCTAGAAGCGAGGGTCAAGTGGAAACAAAGGGTAATAACTGGGGGGTGTGCTGATGGAGAAAATGAAAAAACAGTTGTTGTTAGGTGTGGGTAGGGTAGGCTTCTCTGAAGAGAAGGGTTTTCAGGGATTGTCTAAAAGCTAATAGAGTAGGAGATAAGCGGACAGGGTAAGGCATTCCATAGGATTGGAGAGGCTTTGGAAAAGTCCTGGAGGCGAGCATGGGAGGAGGTGATGAGGGAGCTAGAGAGCAGGAGGTCTTGAGAGAACGAGTAGGTTGGTATTTAGAGACTAGGCTAGTGATGTAGCTGGGGGCTAAATTGTGGATGGCTTTCTACGTAGTTGTTAGTATTTTTAATTTAATTCTTTGGCCGAGCGGAAGCCAGTAGAGGGATTGACAGAGAGGGGTAGCAGACACAGAGCAATTGGTAAGGTGGATGAGTCTGGCAGCAGCATTCATGATGGATTGAAGAGTTGATAGACTATGTAGAGGTAAGCCAATGAGAAGGGAGTTGCAGTAGTTGAGGCGAGAGATGACCAGCGAGTGAATTAAGAGCTTTGTTGTGTCATTGGTTAGAAAGGGGCGTATTTTGAAGATGTTGCGGAGGTTGAGGTAGCAGGATTTGGACAGTGATTGGATGTGGTGCTTAAAGGAGAGTTCAGTGTCCAGGACTACACCCAGAACCTTGGCATGTGGGAATGGGCTTATAGTTGTGAGATCGATTTCGACAGAGAGATCAGGTGAAGGGGCCTATGGGGGAGGAAAAATGATAAGTTCGGTTTTGGATAGATTGAGTTTGAGGAAGTGGTGTGACATCCAGACTGATATATCTGATAATAAATTAGTGATACGTGAGGAGACAGAGGGAGTGTGCTGAGGGGTAGAGAAATAGATTTGGGTGTCGTCAGCGTAGAGGTGGTATTGGAAGCACTTGTTTGCCTCCACATGACAAATGTCAGTGCAGAAAATGGAGAGTGAAAGTTTCAATTTGATTGGTTGCTTTGTGAAGCACAGGCTGTCCGAGGTCATCCTCTTTCCTTAGAATAAAAATTGCTTGATAAACAAAAACCTACATTTCTGACACTTTACTCTTTCCAAGCTACCATTGTGAAACTTAAAGATATTTCATTTTCTTTTATGCCTTTTGCATTGTCCTTCTAACTGGGTGTGTTGAATAATACTCCAGCAGTCTATTGTTTGCTGTAAAAAGAAAGTGCATTAACGTTCATTGAGACTAATTGAAAACGATGGCATGATGAAAATTGTGATGCTTCCATTCCATGTAGACATCTCTCCCCAGATTAAATTAATTGTGCCATTTTTCATCTGTATAAAACCGATGATTACACTGTACCGCAGCCTAGGATGCAGATGACAGTTTTGCATGTGCCATGCCATGGATGGGAATGCTTGCATGTTAAAGTAAGTGTAACATGGCCAAGACAACTGACAGGTGAAGACCTCAGGGATATGCATATACTTAATTTACAGGGATAAAATGTTTTTCAATTCGATCTGGAGCGTCAATAAAACAAAGAAGCTACCGTTGTAAGATTTGCATTGAGAATATAAGCGTGTGCATAATTTATGCATGAACTGCTCGACTAGTGCGGCGCTTTCTGAGTGTAAGTGCATTGCTACTGTACTGTTGACATTTAAAAATAGCACTGTTAAGTAGCTCTTGGCTATGAATGAGGCTGTGAATGTGAAAATGTTGCTAAGCTAACACACTGTTTTCTTTGGCCTGATTTTGCAGCTGAAAGCGTCTCCATTCCACCCCGCTTCTCTCTGCCGTGCTGCTGTACGTTTCTCATATCACGCATTTGCCTGCTTCCCGCAGATTCCCTCTCCTGGGATGTGTTGCTCTCTGTTTCCTATCATTATTTATTGGAGCACTCCCTGGTTTTCTGCCTCTCTTTCCCCTTCAGCAGATATTTATTTATTTTGTTTGTAATTCAGAGAATTCACACCACATTAAGCATTTTCATTACCTAAAATAATTAGGTGATGGGAGAGGAACGCGCTCTAATTTGCTGTCCTTAAATAAAATTAATGCTCCTGTGATGTTGGCTTTGGACATTTTTCTTCCCCAATTACATTCTGGCCTCCCATCTATTATCTGTCCTGATATACGACTCAATTACTGGCGGCAAACTGCGGGCAGAGACTGTTACGCCGTAACACTGAGCGGAAGATGCAGGGTGATGGACAGAGATGGGGACAGAGGGGAGAGGATAAGAGGTGTTCACTAGCAGAGACATTAAGCATGCACATCTTTTTCATTCTTCAAGGCCTAGGCCAGCCTTTCTCAACCATTTCAACACATAGGAACCCTTGAAATAACTTTCTGGATTCAGGAAACCCCTAGTAAAAATGACTATATCTACAACTCATGATACATTAGTGTGATGGTCAATGTGTGGAAATTGGGAAGGATTTACCCCTTAACCACTTCAGCCCCGGAAGGATTTGCCCCCTTCCTGACCAGAGCACTTTTTGCGATTCGCACTGCGTCGATTTAACTGACAATTGTGCGGTCGTGCGACGTTGCACCCAAACAAAATTGACGTCCGTTTTTTCCCACAAATAGAGCTTTCTTTTGGTGGTATTTGATCACCTCTGCAGTTTTTAGTTTTTGCGCTATAAACAAAAAAAGAGCATCAATTTTGAAAAAAAAACTCTATTTTTTACTTTTTGCTTTTATAAATATCCCCCAAAAATATATAAAAAAACAATTTTTTTCCCTCAGTTTAGGTCGATATGTATTAGTAATGGTGGCGATCTGCGATTTTTTTTTTTTTTCAATATAAAATTTTATTGAATTTTCTAAAGAAAAAGGGTACAAAAAAGAGTACAGTACAACTGTGGCCATGATCTGTGATTTTTATCGTGACTGTGACATTATGGCGGACACATCGGACACTTTTGACACTATTTTGGGACCGTTGTCATTTATACAGCGATCAGTGCTATAAAAATGCACTGATTACTGTGTTAATGACACTGGCAGTGAAGGGGTTAACCACTAGGGAGCGATGAAGAGGTTAAGTGTGTCCTAGGTAGTGATTCTAACTATGGAGTGGAAAGGGCTTCAACACACATGACAGCGATAACTGCTCTCGATGACAGAGAGCAGAGATCTCTGTCATGTCACAAGGCAAAACGGAGAAATGCCTAGTTTACAATGGCATCTCCCCGTTCTACCTCTCTGTGACACGATCACGGGCACCCGGCGGACATTGAGTACGCGGGACCCGCAATCACTGAGAATGCGGCAGGCGGGCACGCGCCCGCAGCACAGCTTCTTAACGGGGATGTACCTGTACTCCCTTTTGCCCACCATGCCATTCTGCTGACGTATATCGTCGTGCAGTGGTCAGGAAGCGGTTAAAGAAAGCTAAAAAGATCAATGGTGTCATTCCTGAGAGGCAGAAATTGTTCAAGGAACCCCTAGAAACTGCTGAAGGAACCTAAGAGTTCCATGGAGCCCTGATTGAGAAACTCTGGCTTAGGGTGTACGTTAGTGTTTAGCACAATAGTTTGTCTGTTAGCTGATATGAAACCAGTTGACATAGTTTTGCTATGTTGATGCAAAGTTAAAGTGGTTGTAAACCCTTCTATATACCCAATTAAGTGACAGTCCTCAGGTGATACACAGAGGTGAAACAAATCCTCCTACCCTGTTTCCCCGAAAATAAGACCTAGCGTGATTGTTGGTGATGGCTGCAATATAAGCCCTACCCCCCAAATAAGCACTACTTAAAGTGCTTGTAAGTCTTATTTTCAGGGTAGGGCTTATTTTCAAGGAAACAGGGTAGGGCTTATTTGGAGGGTAGAGCTTATATTGCAGCGATCACCGACAATCACGCTAGGTCTTATTTTCGGGGAAACAGGGTACATAGGTGGTACCTGTTCATCTACAGCCATGTTTACCCTGCAGCCATTCAAAGTGCAGAATTTACACAGGATCTCTCAGCTCTGAAAAGCAGGGGGTGGAGAGCTGAAGTTACATAAGTGAGGAGAGCTCTGAGAGCTGATTGGAGGGAAGGGACACACCCCCCTCCACACAGCACACAGGAACAAAGCTGAGACTGTCAATCAGCTGGAGCTGGTTCCCCTGTCACCATTTTTCTTTTGGTGTCAGGAAAACTTGTCAAAAGTGACTCATGCTAATAGCAGAGAAACGAAGCAGCAGACAAAAATGCCATTTAGTGCTCTGGATTGAGACATGTACACACTATAGAGGGATAAGCTTTGTTCTTATTTCATGTCTAAGGTTTACAGCTACTTTAAGCTTTGACCAGATCATTGATTACAACTGTTTGGATGATTCTGTAAAGTGTGAACTTGCAGCCAGCTGAAGATCTCGTGTTAACTATGCATCCATCTCGGGGCCGGCTGTTCGAGCACACTGCCCTTGTGATCTGCATGCAGGTGCCAATGTATTGTTAGCGGCACTCCAAATGCAGGTCGCAAACGCAGTGCATTTGTGGGCACCAGATCGTATGGTACCTCAGTACCATGATGTTTGGTGTAGTGTGCTTTTAAAAGTAGCACAAGCGCTACTTTTTGTGTGGTCCAGTGCATTTTGCAGCCCATTCAAATGAATAGGCTTTCAAAACGCACCTATGCTTAAAATCTAAAGTTTGTCTCTCTCAGAGGCTTTATTAGGTTAAATTAGCACAGTTTATTGGAGAAAAGCAATCAGGTATCAAGAATAGCTTTTTCAAATAGTTCTTTAATTTGAGGCAGCAGAGCACTTGTGACAGTGCATGGGAGCAGTCCATTGTATATTCACAGGAAGTTTGTTAGGTATACCCTGCCCCCTGCTTCTAGTTATTGGATTGTATTGATGGTCCATCAGTGTTCATTTTGTCAACTAAATGAATACTATTATTTAAGTCAACTAAAATACGAATAAAACTAAAACAATTGAGATGACTAAAATACGATTGAAACTAAAATGGCATTTTAGTCAAAAGAGTATGACTTATGCCGTGTACACACGAGCGGAATGTCCGACAGAAAAAGTCAGACGGGAGCTTTTCATCGTATATTCCGATTGTGTGTATGCCCCATTGGACTTTCTACATCGAAAATTCTGACGGACCTAGGAATAGAACATGTTCTAAATTTTTCCGAAGGAACCAATTGCAAAACGCATGCTCTGAAGCAAGTACGAGACAGAAGCTATTGGCTACTGGCTATTGAACTTCCGTTTTCTAGTCCAGTCGTACGTGTTGTACGTCACCGCGTTCTGGGCTTTTCAGAATTTGGTGTGACTGTGTGTATGCAAGACAGCTTGAGCAGATTTCCGTTGGAAAAACCTTCAGCGTTTATTCCGATGGGAAAACCGGTCGTGTCTACAGGGCATAAAACTAAATTTAAATTTGACGTCAAAATTAACACTGGTCTGTAGCGTATGTTCAAACCTTAATAATATAAATAATAACATATTAGATCTTTCACGACAGCAGTATATAATGAGTTTGAAAGTTGTACAGAATTGCTTAAATAATGTATCACCCTACTATACATGCAAACCAAATTTGCATGCTAGGGTTACACAATAAATCACCACCTATATTGGAGGAGTGATTACCCTTCCTTACTCTATATATAGGTGGGAAAATGTATTGAAAGCATTGGATAAAATCAAAGCAATGCAGAGCCCGTCCCGTTGCTTTGATTTTATCCAATGCTTTTAATGTCTTCTCAAATGTGAGTGACCATTTTATCACTTTTCAATAAATGCTTTATATTTTATGGTATTACACTATGTGGCCCTATTTTTTCTCCTTTTGCCATATGTCATATTGAGAGGAATCGTTCACCAATTTCTGGTCACTATTCCTATGGTAGACACCTACTGATGTCAAAACTGTCACGGATCCCTATCTGAAATGGTCTATTTTGGAAGTCGTGGTTGCTGTACCTCCTTGGGTGTGTTACACCAAAAGCTTGGTTGACTCATCAGGCATATGCCTAGTTGGGTTCAACCTGTCTGGTAAGCCCCTTTCCTTACGGTGGTGGAGTATCTACAGACAACCAGTTCACATAGATTCACAGTCACTATATTTGATGTCACATATAGACTTTATGCACTTTATATGCACTGACACTGTTGGTTTATACTATTTTATCATTATCGTTGTGATATTTTATTGCTGTTTATTTTTGTTTTGAATATTCATTTATCATATTTACTTTATATTGGTATAATTTTATTGCTTATTTCACTTTCATCAGCGCTGCACTATACTACTCTACTTAATTTATGGTGTAACCCTAGCATGCAAATTTGGTTTGCATGTATAGTAGGGTGATACTTAAAGATAGTGGGGTCTTTCTATAGATGAGGTGACACTAATGTCACCATGCAATAAATGTGGGTATTTACAGTCCTATGAGCAAAATTAGTCATGGAGCAACTTCTTATAAAAAGGTGACTGCTCAATGTTATAGCAATATTTACCACTAGCTGGCGTTTTTGCACTATGAGTGTATAGTTTTATACAAGGGATCATGATGGCCTGTTTTATATGGATAATATGCTGGCTTGTATAGTATACACCCACTATATCTATGCCCTATGTGAGATCGGGTGGTGCATATATATGTATTTGGGGTAGATCAGCATGAGTGAACTGCCGGACAGTTGCCACAATACATCCGCAATTGCGGGCTACGAGAAAATGGCAGCGGTCGCCGCTATACATAACAAGGCATGTACATCAGCCAATAAGAACTCCCAGAGGAAGTCACGAGGTGTGACGAAACCGGTAGGAGACGCTTTACTGGCTGACACAGAAGGTAGTAGGAAGTGCTGTGGAGATACAGGACAGGGGAAACGCCGTACACCAGGGCTGCAGATCCGGAATACATGTGACAATCTCACCCCCCAACATATCAGCACACTTTTAATGCGTTTTTTTTATTATATTAAATGTGAGTGTAAATAATATGAGCTTAGGTTGATGTTAAAACAGAATTACACTATTGCACGCCTCTGTTATTCCTTGTATGCATATGAGGTGGTTACTGGAAGACCAGGAGGAAGTTCTGGCTTTGTTGATCAGCATTTTTGTGGAAGGAATAAGGGATCTATGTTTAAAGTTAACCAGCCACTGTATTGATGAGGAAAACACAGGAGGATGATCATCTAAGCTGTTGCCACTAACTACAGGCTTAATTTTAAAGCCCTTAAGGTGAGGGTATACCTGGTGGGGGAGAATACACACTGCATGAAGACACCATTTTTCACGTATTTATTTACTGCTATTATGAACTACCATTACTGCTTGTTTCAAAGCACCATTGAGGATTGTGTACAAATACACTGAGCACTTTATCTTGGACAGTATATATATAGTACAATTGAGCACTTGCACTGTTTGGGATACGTTAATTTTACCTCATAGGTTATATATTATTTGTTGTGTTTTTTATTCATATTTGTGTCACCCTGCATGTGATTAATCTGATTACTTTTAGCGCCGCACATTGGGATATATATGTTTGCATTGTCACATTTTGAGGAAGTGTGGGGAGTGTTGGCAGCTACTCTATAGTTTAGTTCACACCCTTTTATTAAATTTATCTTAATTTTTTTAGGTTTTAGGTTGGCAGCTCACGTTTATATTTGCATTGCAATTTGGCTACCTGGAGTTGTTCTGTACACAGAGTGTGTACTGACCACTCCCCAGAAACATCATTTCCTGCTTGTGTGATTGGCTCACCAATTTTTCCAGAAGTCGGCCTAAGATACAAGTCAGATTTCAGGCAACAAAAATGTCATTTTTGATGAGATACTCCCTGTAGGAACACGTCTAAAGGGATGCAGGCCCAGCAGATTTCCTCATCAGTGCCCTGCAGGTGCACACCTGATATATAATTATTAAACCACTCCCATTAGACCCACTCACCACAGAGGAACATACAGGTATTACTTCAGAATAAAAAAAGGTAGGAATCTGCAACAAGGTTTGTTAAAATCCTTATAATGCACATAGATCACCCAGAGGGTGAAATTGGCACCAATTTGAAAAAAAATGACAGTATTTAGAATTGCCAATTTTGGTGACCTGAATACTTTAAGTGCAAAGGAGGGATCCCTCCATAAAGAGTACCTGTCACCACCTATTGCTGTCACAAGGGATATTTACATTCCTTGTGACAGCAATAAAAGTGATCAGATTTTATTTTTAATTTTTTTAAGGGACAATGTAAAAAAATAAAATAAATAAGGAAAAAAAATGTAAAGTTTTCGCGCAACAAAGAAAACGCAAGTTGTGCCCGCAAATGTAAACGGTGTTCAAATCACACATGTGAGTGTCGCCATTATCGTCAGAGTGAGAGCAATAATTCTAGCAAAAGACCTCCTCTGTAACTCTAACCTGGTAACCGTTACATTTTTTTAAAGAGTCACCTATGGAGATTTTTATGTACTGTAGTTTGTTGCCATTCCACGAGTGTGCGCAATTTCAAAGCGTGACATATTAGGTATCTATTTACTCATAACATCTTCTTTCACATTATCCAAAAAAAGTGGGCTAACTTTACTGTTTAGTTTTTTTTAAATTCATGAAAGTGTATTTTTTTTTAAAATGCGTTTGAAAGTCCGCTGCGCAAATACCATGTGACATAAAATATTGCAACGATCACCATTTTATTCCCTAGGGTCTCTGCTAAAAAAATATATATAGTGTTTTGGGGTTCTAAGTAATTTTCTAGCAAAAAATACAGATTTTAACTTGTAACCAACAAGTGTCAGAAGTAGGCTAATGCCGCGTACACACGACCGGTTTTTCCATCGGAATAAACTATGAAGGTTTTTCCGATGGAGTTCTGCTGAAACTGTCTTGCCTACACACGATCACACCAAAGTCCGACCGTCTAGAACGTGGTGACGTACGACGGGACTAGAAAAAGGAAGTTCAATAGCAAGTAGCCAATAGCTGCCGTCTCGTACTTGCTTCAGAGCATGCGTCGTTTTTGGTTCGTCGTAACAGCATACAGACGAGCGGTTTTCCCGATAGGAACTGATTCCGTCGGAAAGATTTAAAACATGTTGTATTTCTAGGTCCGTCAGAATTTTGGGAAAAAAAAGTCCGATGGGCACACACACGATCAGAATGTCCGATGAAAAGATTCCGTCTGACTTTTCCTGCCGGAAAGTCCGACCGTGTGTACGCGGCATTAGGCGTGAAAGGGCTGCTGACAGAATGACTCAAGCAACTTCAGTGCTTCTGCTGTGAATTTGATGTTGAATTGCTCCATAGTGGATTCAGAGGTCATTGAATGTTTGTTTTAAACCTCATTTACAGCTTGTTAAAGGGGAACTTCACCTAGCTATGGGGAAGCTAAACGCCAGCAGCTACAAATACTGTTTCTGCTGACTTTAAAGAAACACATACTTACCAGCCCATGAACTCCAGCGCTGTCTTCCACACACCCAATTCTTTGCAGAGCAACTGATCTCCCATGCCGCCACCTTGTATTTGGAATGCAACCTAACCACTTACATCTGGCCTTCTACTGTGCATGCACAAGATTACAGACTCCAGGGAAGACTATTCCTGTAGTCTCCTGGAATGTGTGATGTTTATTTTCCCCAGGAGGCAGGAGATGGTGCTAAGGGGTTGAGGGTAAGTCATCCTCACCTAGGCAAGGAATAAGGAAGTGTGAGTGAGTACCATAGAAAAAAAGTATCTCCCCCAGTGATTTTGTAACAGGGTTGGAGGGAGGTAAAGAATAAACAGGTGCAAATAATTGTGTCCATAGCTTGGCCACAGACTGCCATCCTTAAAGGGAATTGTAATGCAAAACCTTTAGCACAGAGCAGATCTGTTTCTGAGCAGGGGTCCTGCTAGTGAGGGCTTTTGGATGAACAGTTGTAACAAATACTGTACTCCTGCTTAGTGTCAGCCTGCTGCTGTGGGTACCACTTTCCATGGGGGTTGATACGTTTTACTTAACCTCTACTATTGGGACATGCAGAACAGCTCAGTGCATATTCAGAATGGGTCTGTTATTTTTGGAAAGGAAATGCACACGGTTTCCTTTTAGCCTTTTCTTTTAAACACTAGACTGATTCTGACAGCTCATGTTTGCGGTGTGCTGGGCTGATAATTAGTATCAGCACTGGACAGCTCCTCACTGGGTTACACTTCAAATGAACCTTAAACTTGGATGCAGGTTTGTAATGAATTTTTGCTGTGTCTCATTGCTTGCCAGTGCCGTCTTTGGCATCATAGCAATAAATGGTCCAGGTGAAATTATTTGCTCTACTATTAGCAGGTTTCCACCCGCAATACATTAATTATAGTGATACTGATTCAAGCATGGCACAGATTTTTGTTGGCGTGTAGCTTGGTGGGCCAGAATACTCTATACTCTAGAGAGAATGAACATACAGTATCTCACAAAAGTGAGTACACCCCTTACATTTTTGTAAATATTTTATTATATCTTTTCATGTGACAACACTTGTGTTGTGTGTCAATATTTTGTGTGGCCACCATTATTTGCCAGCACTGCCTTAACCCTCTTGGGCATCTAGCTCACCAGAGCTTCACAGGTTGCCACTGGAGTCATATTCCACTCTTTCATAACGACATTGCGGAGCTGGTGGATGTTGGAGACCTTGTGCTCCCCCACCTTCCATTTGAGGATGCCCCACAGATGCTCAATAGGGTTTAGGTCTGGAGACATGCTTGGCCAGTCCATCAACTTTACCCTCAGCTTCTTTAGCAAGGCAGTAGTCGTCTTGGAGGTGTGTTTGGGGTCGCTATCATGTTGGAATACTGCCCTGCAGCCCAGTCTCCGAAGGGAGGGGATCGTGCTCTGCTTCAGTATGTCACAGTACATGTTGGCATTCATGGTTGCCTCAGTGAACTGTAGCTCCCCAGTGCCGGCAGCACTCATGCAGCCCCAGACCATGACACTCCCACCATCATGCTTAAAGCGGAGTTCCGCCAAATTTTTTTTTCTTTAAAGTCAGCAGTTACAAATACTACAGCTGTTGATTTTTAAAATATAGACACTTACCTGTCCAGGGCACCCACAATGTCAGCACCCGAAGCCGATCTGTCCCTCGACTCTCGGGTGGAGGCGCCACCATTTTCAGTAAGGGAATCAGGAAGTGAAGCCTTGGGGCTTCACAGCCTGGTTCCTTAATGTGCATGCACCAGTCGTGCTGTGCGATCCCACTGGTCCCTGCTGTCTTCTGGGACCTGTGTGTCTCCCAGAAGACAGCGGGGGGACGGAGGAGGCACCGGACATGGAGTAGATATCCGCAGATACTGCAGCTATCTATGCCCGGAAGTGGGAGCAAATACTTGGATTAGACAGGTATCTGCTCCCCCCTCCCCCCTGAAAGGTGCCAAATGTGACACCGGAGGGGGGAGGATTTCGATAAGCGGGAGTTCCATTTTTGGTTGGAACTCCACTTTAACTATAGGCAAGACACACTTGTCTTTGTACTCCTCACCTGGTTGCCGCCACACACGCTTGACACCATCTGAACCAAATAAGTTTATCTTGGTCTCATCAGACCACAGGACATGATTCCAGTAATCCATGTCCTTAGTCTTCTTGTCTTCAGCAAACTGTTTGTGGGCTTTCTTGTGCATCGTCTTTAGAAGAGGCTTCCTTCTGTGACGACAACCATGCAGACCAATTGGTATCGGCATATGGTCTGAGCACTGACAGGCTGACCCCCTCCCCTTCAACCTCTGCAGCAATACTGGCAGCACTCATACATCTATTTCCTAAAGGCAACCATGACACTAAGCATGTGCACTCAACTTCTTTGGTCAACCATGGCGAGGCATGTTCTGAGTGGAACCTGTCCTGTTAAACTGCTGTATGGTCTTGGCCACCATGCTGCAGCTCAGTTTCATGGTCTTGGCAATCTTCTTATAGCCTAGGCCATCTTTATGTAGAACAACAATTCTTTTTTTCAGATCCTCAGAGAGTTCTTTGCCATGAGGTGCCATGTTGAACTTCCAGTGACCAGTATGAGAGAGTGAGAGCGATAACGCCAAATTTAACACACCTGCTCCCCATTCACACCTAAGACCTTGTGACACTAACGAGTCACGTGACACTGGGGAGGAAAAATGGCTAATTGGGCCCAATTTGGACATTTTCATTTAGGGTGTGTGTTGAGTTATTTTGAGGGGACAGCAAATATAAACTGTTATACAAGCTGCACACTCACTACTTTACATTGCAGCAAAGTGTCATTTCTTCAGTGTTGTCACATGAAAAGATATAATAAAATTAATAAAATATTTACAAAAATGTGAGGGGTGTACTCACTTTTGTGAGATACTGTGTGTGCTAGAAAAAAATAAGATCAGTACATCTTTTTACACCCATGTGAGACCTGCTGTGAACCATAAATAAAGTCCCCATACAGTTTCACGATGTTCAGCACTGTATACACCTTCCAGGTCAGATAGCTGCTCCCCCGTGAGTTTTTTTTTTTTTTTTTTTACCTCAATGGCAACTCTTGCAGAGTCCCAACTTGCATGCAACTGAATGTAAACTCCAAACAAACAGAAACGATGTACACACGTTTTCCAAAATGGACTGTTCTTACAGCTCAAGAAAGATAACCATACATCCCAACATTATGGAAGTGTTGCATTATCTCATTACATCCCCCCACTTTATTTTCCTTCTCACCTCATCTTTCCTCTTATGCAGTTCTTAAATATAAAACATAAACAAGCTTTTCAAGCCTCTTGCCCACTGTGTGAAAGCGTTTGTCAGTGTGACATGCTGTGCATGATTGGAGAATCCATAGCAGATAATTGGTAGTCACTGCAATGATTTTATTGGCTTAGACCATGCTGTAGATCAGTAGGCAACTATAGAGACCAAGGCAATAAATCTCATGACTGCAGTAAACCTGTTTTTATTGTTAAACTGAGCTGTCCATCAGTGACACATGGACTGACATACAAGACTCTTTAAACTGATATGTAGCAAAGGAAATCCATGGCTTCACATTGCCCTGTAATGTGTTCTTGTTTTCCTGGAAGGAAAAAAGTACTGTCATCTAGAGATGAGGAAATAATGAAACATTTGCTCTTCCAACAGCTTAGTTGGTCCACCGTTGTGATCCTATTTTCTGCATTTGAATCTTTCTTTTACTATATTCAGGATACTACTTCAGTGCACCATTTATATTGCTTATTTTATCCAAATAAGCAAACTACTGCTTTGTTGTTACCAGGTTGTATTTCCATCATCGTGTTAGTGTTTGAAAAGGGAAGCATCTAGATAAAAGCATGGGCCAGTTTAAAGTGGTTGTAAACCTCAGATATGAAATATGAACAAAGCATATCCCTCTATAGGTGTGTACGTGTCTCAGTCCAGAGCACTAAGTGTCATTTCTGTCTGCTGCCTCATACCTCAGCTTTTCTGCATGAGTCACTTCTGACACCAAGAGAAAAATGGTGACAGGGGAGGAAGCTCCTGCACTCAGTCTGTGATTGATAGCCTCAGCTCTGTTTCTGTACGCTGTGTAAATAGGGGTGTGTCCCTTCCTTCCAATCAGATCTCAAAGCTCTCCTCACTCTGCTCTGTAGATTGTAACTTCAGCTCCCTGCCTTCTGGAAGTTCAAATAAGCTGTATAAATTCTGGACTTTGAACGGCTGTAAAGAGAAACAGGTGCAGATAAACAGGTTCATCTCTGTGTATCACATGAGGCCAATCATATCACTGGGTATGTGTAAGGGTTTGCAACCACTTTAACAACTACCACCATTGTATTTTTTACATCTCTGGTGCCCCCTAAAAGAAGTGCAGGGATCCCAGAAGAAGAAAATAAGTCTACATCTTGAATAGTCCATAAGATCCAATGACATCTAATATAACCAATTTGCCTGCCCTGCCAGGAGTTAAAGTAGAAGTTCAGTCTAAAACTAAAATCTCTAAATCTACTTGCAGCCACAATCTAATCTATCTAGCCCCGTAAAGCTAAAATTGCTACACATACCTTTTCTAAAGCCAGTCCGGTCCCAGGCCAAGCTGACAGTGGCCCCCACGGAAGCCCCATGGTAAGTCTATGGGTGACGTCACTTCCCAGGCATTTCCCAATCGTTGCCGGCTGTCTTCTGCACACAGCTTCTGCCGTTGGAGACCAGACCGGAAGGGCTTCAGAAAAGGTATGTATAGCAATTTATGCTTAACGGGGCTAGATAGATTAGTCTTAGATTGTATATTTAATTAGAATTTCCACGCTTAGGTGTGTGCTGAGCTGCTGCCTCCCCAAAGAAAACGCCACAAGTGATTTAAATTAGATAAAAAGAGGAAAGTGGCGCTGCCTACTAGCTAACGTGAAAAAATCCCTGTCAAACTATCAATAGTAACCAGTATAAAAGGCAATACGTGTATATCCCAAGTCTCATATGCCAAGCCTACAAGTGATAGTGTGAGAAATAAATGACATAAACATTATATATATATATATATGTTATATAAAAACCTCCTCTAGATTAATCAGATACTGCCATGTGTATTGTCCAAAAAGATGTGTGTAATAAAAAATGTGTGGATTAGTAAGCCAGGTACATATAAAAACCTTCTAATACAAGCAAACCAAAATCAGTGCCAAATTGTGTAACAGTTGTGAAATAATCAACGTATAAAAAAGAAAAAAGATCCAAATCTGCAACAACCTTATAAAAAATGATTCCAAATAATGTCCATAATCAAAAATTAAGTGATACTTTATCGCAGCTCCCATGTCAGGTAATAAAGTGAATTTTTTGTGTTCCCCTCTTGTTTATGCACTCACTAATCAGATCTGCCTCTGATCCTGATGTCCCGGTGGTCAATATGACTGCCTCCTCCATGGCGTTGTTTATGCAGTAGGGTATCCACATGTAATTGAGTGTAAAAAACGGGCACTTATAGCGTAAATCCGGTTAAGCAAATTAATTTTTTTTTAAAGCATATAATCTTTAAAAAATGAAAGGGCTCCAATGGCCCAAACATACACAGAAATAAAAACAGATCCTTAGGTCTGGACAGCGTGCGTACCACAGAGCAAAAACCGGAAGTTCCGAAAGTGACGTGAATGCGTACCAAGCTCCGCCTTACGCATTTCGCAATAGGACGTTGTCTGAGGCGGTGCCATCTTGGTACACCCCATGTCTTTTATAGCATGTGGAGGTGCTAGCTCAGACGTTTCCAATTAGGCCGCATAACATAGAGCTCATTCATAATGCACATCCATGTCACTTCCGGAACGTCCGGTTTTTGTGCTGTGGTCTGTGGAACGCACATCATCCAGACCTAAGGATCTGTTTTTATTTCTGTGTATGTTTGGGCGATTGGAGCCCTTTCCTTTTTTTAACCACTTGCCGCCCACCCACCGTCAAATAACGGCTAGGCGGTGCGGCTCTCGTTCTGGGTGGACGTCATATGACAGCCTCCCAGAATGACCGCTCTCTCGCGGTGATTGCGGCCGTGCTGTGTTGCTAGGACACGGCGCGACCCGATATGTGTAAAGAGCCGCGGCCACAAGTAAACATGGAGATGCCAGTAATCAACGCTGCTCGCCTGACACTGACAGAGTGTGAGGAGAGGAGAGCCGATCAGCAGCATCTCCTCACAGGGGACAGCTAGGTATGTAATCAGGGCACTGATCGTCAGTGCCCTGATTACAATTAAGTGCCACCAGTGCCAGCAATGATTGCCCACCACTGCCAGCAATCAGTGCCAACCAGTGCCCACAATTGACACCAATCTGTGCCCACAAGTGCCAGCAATCAGTGCCCACAAGTGCCAGCAATCAGTGGCCATTAGTGATGCCAGTCAGTGCTGGCTATCAGTGCTGCCCTTCAATGCCCATCACTGCTGCCCATCAATGCCACCCATCAGTGCCGCCTATCTGTGCCAACCAGTGCCACCTATCTGTGCCCAGTGCCACCCACCAGTGCCGCCTATCAGTGCTCATCAGTGCCCATAAGTGCGGCATATTCGTGCCGCCTCATCGGTGCCCATAAGTGCCACCTCATCAGTGCCCTTAAGTGCCACCTCATTAGTGCCCATGAGTGCAGCCTATTAGTGCTGCCTCATCAGCGCCCATCATTACTGACAGAAACTAGGAAAAACTTTTTTGTTTTTAAAATTTTTGGTCTTTTTTTTTTTTTTTTTTTCTTAGGAAAAAATATAAAACCCAGGAGTGATTAAATACCACCAAAAGAAAGCTCTATTTGTGTGAAGAAAATTATAACAATTTCACATGGTTACAATGTAGCATGACCGCGCAGCGGTTAAAGATTATACGCTTTAAAAAAAAAATAAAAATTGTTTAACCGGATTTACTCTATGAGTGCCCGTTTTTTACACTCAATTACATGTGGATACCCCACTGCATAAACAACGCCACGGAGGAGGCAGTCATATTGACCACCAAGATCTGATTTTATGCCTTTTACCCCTGCAGTGGTAAAGAGATCTGGTGAGTGCATGAAAAAGGCACTTTATTATCTGACACGGAAGCTGCTATAAAGTATCACTTTGGTATCCTGCACAAGTCACCTGGGAATTTTTGATTATAGACATTATTTGTGAATCATTTTTTATAAGGTTGTTGCAGATTTGGATCTTTTTTTCTTTTTTATACGTTGATTATTTCACTACTGTTACACAGTTTGGCACTGATTTTGGTTTTGTATTAGATGGTTTATATGTATGTACCTGGCTTACTAATACACACATTTTTTATTACACATATCTTTTTGGACACTACACATGGCAGTATTTGATTAATCTAGAGGAGGTTTTAATATAACCTCTATATATTTATATATATATATGTTTACGTCATTTATATCTCACACTATTCCCCAACCCACTACCACTTGTAGGCTTAGCATATGAGACTTTGGATATTGCCTTTTATATGTGTCACCACATTGATAGATTGACAGGGATTTTTTCACGTTAGCTGGTAGGCAGCGCCACTTTCCTCTTTTTATCTATTTTAGACTTAGATTGTGGCTGCAAGTAGATTTATAGAGGTTTTAGGATGAAATTCCACTTTAGGGCCTCTTGCACACGATACTCCTGTTTGAGCATCTACTTTTTCAGCCAATTTTTTTTTTTTTTGTATGTACTTGCAAGCATCTTCGCGCATGTGTGTTTGCGCAATTTTCACGCATATTTGCGAGCACGTGTGAAAACTTATGCTCACGTTTTTGTTCTGCACAATATGTGAATGGGCATTTGTGCAGATTTTTCTATTTATTTATTTTTTACTGAAGAATGTACGGCGCTAGTTTATGCGCCTGTGTGCATAGGCACATTACATTTAATGGGCTGTATTTTAGCTCCGTAAAAAAATAAAAAGTAAAAAAAAAAACTGTACTGAGCTTTTTCAAGCTGCAGTGTGCAGGAGGCCTAATGTTAAGGGGCAAAATGCTCAATGCCCACCACTAGTACATCGTTTGACACTAATGAAAGATCTGTGGGGTTTCCCATAGTCAATTTTTTTTAATATCAACAGTTTTTAGTGAATAAATTTGTTACAGTCTTCTGATTTATAGAATATTAATAGGATTCGCTTCATGATTATGTTCAACAAGTATGTGACCAGAAGCATACTGTTTATGAAACTTGGGTAACCTGGTCATTCTGTTCTTTGCTGCTTTTTTTTCCACAATCCATATCTTGTGTTGGGGGATGCTTGTAGCAAGCTAAACTGCTTATGAAAGCAGAGCTAGTCCAAGAATCTCAAAAGCTTATCAATATTGAGAGGCGCTGTACAGAGTGGCCCATGAGTACTATGTGCACAGTGTAGAGGCGTGTAGCAGGGACACTGCAGTTTACATCTAGGCCAGCCAAGGTGACGGCTCTTACAGAGCTAATTATTAGAAGGGAGAAATAGTTTTAGTGAAGAGGCTACAGGAATACCTCATTATTTCTGACATTGTCTATCCAAGGATGCTTAAGGGAAGGAAAATCAGCATCTGATCCTTAATCCTGTATTATACCCGTCTACCTCAATTCAACACTTATTAGTGTGCCGTGATCTTCTTCACACACAGAAGAAAGAGAGAGAGATTAACAGCAGCAGTTCTATTTTGAGATGACTGAATACAGTTAACCATAAAAAAAATGAACAGGAGACATTGGGGCTCATTAATAAAACTTAGAAGAAAAAGGAAAAATTTTTTACCCATAGCAATTTTTTTCAGAATTTTTTTTCAACCTGTAAACTGAAATGGAATGTTATGGGTTGCTATGAGTAACATTTCCCCTGCCTACATCCCCACATACCTTTCATTTGCTTTTTACAGATGAGCCAAACTCCTACTCATCAATTGCATGAAATTTGTGTTCCTTTTTTTTTTTTTTTTTCAATAGTTTTTATTAATTTTAAATCATCTTACAGACGTTTACATTCAAATAATCATCATGAAATAGTTAAAACAATGATATGTTATCCAATATGATCAGTGTCCCTGACCCGGTAAAAATCAACAAAACATAATAATCAAGAATATAGCGTATCTGGGGAGACTTTACTGAGACTTTAATCTCCTCTGGCAGCATCCTACCAAAGAATTCCCTTCACCCCGGGTCCCCCCCACAAGATAGCCCAGCCCTCAGGGAGCCTGGAGATAAGCAATCCAGGTATTCCACACTTTTTCAAACCTAGCTTGCTTATCTCGTCGAATACTAGTCAGTTTTTCATTGATCATGATCCATGAGATCTTATGTTTCCCCAGGGCAATGTTGATTACAGGGAATTTCCATGTGCGTGCAATAGTTATTTTAGCCGCTAAAAGAATGAAGAATATCAGAGTTCACAGATGTCTGGGGATCTCCTCCAGCAGATCACTAAACCACCCTGTTTTGGCCCCTCTAGGTATATTTTGTCCCGTCACTGAGTAGATCAGGTTGAACATCCTGATCCAGAAATGTCGGACCTTCAGGCAAGACCACCAGACACGGTACATATCTCCTTCCTGTCCTTCCACACCCTTGAAAGCATAGGGGTGAAGTACCAGGGTATAAATTCACTAGCTGTGTAGGAACAAGGTACCAGCGCGATAGCACTTTGTAATTTGCCTCCACCAATGAGGTGTTGAGTATGCCTTTGTGCACCATGGTCAACCATTTAGTCTACGTGAGTCTTCGTATTAAATTGGTACTGTGAGGTAATTTGTTTTCAGTGTTGTTTTGTGGCACTTTGGGATGTTAGACTAAGTTTTCTGACCCCCTGTTCTTTGCTTTATATTGTTCCCAGGCCAAACCTTCCGAGAAAGGAAGAAGTTCTATTCCTAAATGGAAATGTGCTGTTTGCAGATGTAAATTTGGAATTTTCCTAATCTGAGTCTTTTTGCCAGTCCTGCATTAACAGTATGCTAAACGATCAGTCATCTGTCGCTTGTAGTGACTTGATCTGTGAAAGAGGAATCGTCTTCTACTTTTCCTTTTTTTTACCCCTGTTGGAAGGACTTTACCTCTCTACACCACATCAACCAATGCTTCTCTTTACTTTTTTTTTTTTAAAGCCCATGGCGTGTGAAACACACTCAAAAACGTCACCCGGTGCCAATAAAATGTGCACACGCATAAGGAGTGAAACACAAAAAAGTGCAACGGTATACAAGCCCTCTAAAATCAGAGGGCCTTGCCCTGAATCCCCCGGGGTGTTAGGCTCCTGACGGGGACAAGGGTACTTACACTTGGCCCATCTGGCCGAAACCAGACGAACCCCTTTCTCTGGGGGGACTGCCAAAACAGACCCCCCCAAGTACTCGGTGGGGCTCCACCGAAGGGAGACCCCATGAGAGAGAGTGAACCAAGCCGAAGGCCATGTCCACCCCCTCCCAAGACTTTTAGGGCAGGCCCGAGGACCTGCAACCCTACTCATCACACAGTGCATAACGTGTACTGCTACCTTTGCATCTTCAGTAAAATAAACCCCTCCTAAGGTGGACTTAGAGAGACCCTGCTATTTCCCCACTGGATTCCATTGGTGAGGAGGAATTAGTAAAGGAAAGCACTTCTAAAACCCTCTAAATTTAAATTGTGCCTGGAAGATGATATCTACTGAAAAACAACTTATTTTACCCTTTGCATGATCAAATCGGGATCTCCAGAAAAAGAAATCTAGACTGTTTTCTGTACTAAGGTTTTAACCCGGAGGGAGACACTTTTACATAGTGGCGATTGTTAGACTGGTAAGTTACTATATAGTCTAGTATAGTTACTATATATGAAAGTAAATTCTGTCTCCTTGTATTTGGCACCGCAAAAATACCCTTATTCTCTCTTGTAAGGTTTTAACCAACTCTTATGTAAAAGAATAAGTTGATCCCAAGCGAAAGCCATTGCAAATGCAAATTTCATGTTGCAAATTTCCTTTTGAAGAGGCTTTTGAGCGTTTGTGGAAAGAAAACCCTCTTCTAAATGCACTATTTTTCACAGTGTCTAAAGCCTCATACACACGATAGGACTTTGTACAAACTTTCCAGTGGATGTTTGTACAAAGTGGCGTTGGCCTTAAACTAATTAAGCATACACACGGCAGGACTTTTTCCTCCAACTTTCACCAAATCGTGGTTTTTCAGCTCTTTACTGCCACCCTTTGGTCAACGTCTGTATCGGCAAGATTTGACACCTGCGAGCCACATCGCGGGAGCCAGCGCCAAGCTGGCTTGCTCACCAGGAAGAGAAAATTGTGTTTTTTCCTTTCGCGATGAGCGACAAGCATTGCCGACAGGTGTTTGGTATGAATCATGAGGGGGAACTCCACGCCAAATTTTAAATAAAAAACCGGCATGGGTTCGCCTCCAGGAGCATACCAGGCCCTTAGGTCTGGCATGGATTTTAAGGGGAACCCCCTATGACGAAAAAAACGGCATGGGGATCCCCCCCAAGATCCATACCAGACCCTTATCCAAGCACGCCAGCCCGGCCAATCAGGAAAGGGGGTGGGGACGAGCGAGCGCCCCCCCCCGAGCCGTACCAGGCCGCATACCCTAAACATGGGGGGGGGGGCGCTTTGGGGCAGGGGGGCGCCCTGCGGCCCACCCACCCCAAAGCACCTTGTCCCCATGTTGATGAGGACAAGGGCCTCTTCCCGACAACCCTGGCCGTTGGTTGTCGGGGTCTGCAGGCAGAGGGCTTATAGGAATCCGGGAGCCCCCTTTAATAAGCGGGCCCCCAGATCCCGGCCCCCCACTCTATGTGAATGAGTATGGGGTACATCGTGTCAATAAGTGTCAATAAAAAAACACACTAGACAGGTTTTTAAAGTAATTTATTAGGCAGCTCCGGGGGTCTTCTTTCAACTTTGGGGTTCTTCTTTCGACTTCTCCACTCTCTCTGGCCTCTTCTCCCGGTGTCCGGTTCTTCTCCCGCTCTCCGGTTCTTCTGCCGGGCTCCTCCGCTATCTTCTGCTCTTTTGCCGCTCTTTTGCTGGTGGTGGCCCGGTCTTCTCCGTCGTCTTGTTCCTTCTTCTCCGATGTCGACACAACGCTCTCTCCCGCTGTAATGCTGTGTGAGAGGTGCGCAACGACTTATATAGGCATGGGGCGTGGGGCTTTGTTTATGCAGTATGCCCTTCATAGAGGATCTCCTGTTTGAACGTACATATAGCATTTTTTTTTTGTTTTGTTTTTAGGATGAAGCTATTAGCTTTAATGTTAATATCCAGTAATATTTTGTGCATTTAGGAATGCATCCAGTTTTTTTTTTTTTTTTTTTTTTTGAACAATCTATTATACATTAAACGTTTCCGGATTTCAGTTTACATCCAAAGCCTAAAAAGTAGGGCTGCAACTAACGATTATTTTCATAATCGACTAGTTGGCCGATTATTGTTTCGATTAATCGGTTAATAAGCTTAAAAAAAAAAAAAAAAGTGTGGTATATAATTTAGTTAATATGTAAAGTTTTAAAAGGCAATTTATTCTTAAATATCTCTATGCAGTAGTAAATATAAATAACTATATGGTTAGGGAGCAAAATATCTAATCCACTCTGAGAATAACAGACAGAAGAGATATACTATTAGAGGAGATGTACTGTATATACTATTAGAGGAGAGATATACTGTATATGCTATTGGAGGATATATACTATTAAAGGGTGAATCTGGTAAATATCATCAGACTCCGAGATCAAATTTTTTTTATTTCAAAAAACAATGTCTTTCTTCAAAAAAAAAAAAAGGCATTTTAAGAACGTTAGTTCGTTTTTCTAATCGTTAGTGAGGTCAAATCGACGTTCCTTTTCAACCATGGTGACAATTTGGAGATAATAGAAAACTTCTTGATCAAAGGAATTTTTAGACGGTGTGGTTTTCCTTCATTTTAAAAACAGAGTGTTAAAAACAAGTGAAAATTTCAAACATTCTTTCATTCAGCTTATGTACAAAGATTTTCTGTCTGAATATTCTTCTCTGAAAATGTATCCGTGTGGCCAGCATAAGGCTCGGTACACACCTATGCAGTTTGCTTTTGATCTATTTCTGCTGTGCTTTTTGCTGTACATTTTGATTTTTGCACACGTGATTTTGCTGCGATTTGCGTTTTTTGTATTTTTTTTGGCCAACTTGTTGGGCAGATTAAAAAACACAAATTTCTGCAAAAACACATTACATGCTTTTCTGCAGCTTCTCCATTGAAGTATATTAAACCAAAAAAAGCACTGATTCACTCTCTTGTTCTTCCTGCAGGTATTTGGGTGATGGCCGCTTTCACCTGGAGTCTGTCATGATTGCCAACCCAGACACAAAAGCATTCAGGTAATTCATGGTGAGACGTTGCATTATGTTTTTTTTTTATAGACTGAGTAAAGGACTCCACTAAGGGACATAATTCAGTTTAGTATATCTCATTCCAGAAATATTTCATATTTGCCAAAGAGCCAACTGTGTTGAATTTTCCAGGGTAAGAGTGTAGCTCGCCCCAAAATGTTGGGGTAAAAAGCATGATACTAACGCTACAGAATTGCCCTGCTTGTGTGAAGAAAGAAGATGTTGGGTGGCACCACCCATGCACATCCAAACTGTCTGTAAGCATCTGTGATGATCTGAATTATGATGTAACCCATAACAGAACAGGCTTTTTTGCCATGTTTCCATAATTATACCAATAATGTTTGATATGTTATTTGTTTCTGGGAATTATTGCCCATCACAAGTCTCTGCACAGCTTTCAGAAACAATTATAATCGTGTTATACCACTGGAAAACAATCCTTTAGTCGATGATTGTGGATAGTCATACTGGTAGGCAAATGTATATATTTTTCTTAAATCATGTTTTTGTACTTGTTTCCATTTCTGGGAATAAAGGTAATTTTGATTTATGTATGCAACGCTTGTATCTGCATTGCAAAATATTCATGCTGAGCCGGGCTTGTTTCATGATCACTCTCTGGGTTTAAAGCATTAGATAGCAGCCTTGCTGCATATGATGCATTTCTGAATATGGTGCAGTGAACCTGAATAAATGTTTATTGTAGGCTGATGATCAAATTCCATTCCAAGCTTCCAGGCATAGGATGAGCAGACAGTTTACTAAAAGGTGTATACTGTGTGTAGAGAGCTCAGTGGGGGTTGTTAAATATACAATTATTCTACACAGTGTGCCTTTCATTTTATATTAATGCTTTTAAAGCAGACCGTATTCAATTTTGACAGGTCTCACATAAAAAGCATATTTATGGCTTGCAAAAAATATTTACTGTAAATATATGAATGTCTATAGCCTGACCAAAACAAAGATACTGTATTATCAGTGTTTTTTTTTAAAAAGCTTAACTTGTTGCAAACAGCTAAATACATAGATAAAATAGATACATGGGGGCAGTCTTACCTACAAAAGGATTTGTATGCCTGTCAGTCCAGTCCTGAGATTTACACAGCTATGCCACACAGTACAACTCTGTTTTTCTAAACAGGAGACTTGGTTCTTTCCCTTATGCAGTTATGCAGCACTTACAGATCTTGTTCCTCCTTTAACCTTTTTGCTGCTAACTTAATGGCATAAGTTGGTGGCAGCAAAAAGGTTAAAATGTGTCTTGTGTATCTGTGTAAATTTCAGCCCTGAAAAAAAGAAAATAACAAAAAAGATCAGCATGATATAAATAGTTTTATGAATATGCAGTACATTTAGAACACACTCTATGTATAATTTGTGATTACATACAGTGCTTTGAAAAAGTATTCATACCCGTTGACATTTTTCACATTTTGTCATGTTACAACCAAAAACGTAAATGTATTTTATTGGGATTTTATGTGATAGACCAACACAAAGTGGCACATAATTGTGAAGTGGAAGGAAAATGATAAATGATTTTCAACATTTTTTACAAATAAATATCTGAAAAGTATGGCGTGCATTTGTATTCAGCCCCATTTACACCGATACCCCTAACTTAAATTTAGTGGAACCAATTTCCTTGAGATGTCACCTAATTAGTAAATAGAGTCCACCTGTGTGTAATGTAATCTCAGTATACATACAGCTGTTCTGTGAAGCCCTCAGAGGTTTGTTAGAGAAAATTAGTAAACAAACAGCACCACGAAGGCCAAGGAACACACCAGACAGGTCAGGGATAAATCTGTGGAGAAGTTTAAAGCAGGGTTAGGTTATAAAAAAATGTCCCAAGCTTTAAACATCCCACCGAGCACTGTTAAATCTATTACTTGAAAATGGAAAGAGTATGGCACAACTGCAAACCTACCAAGACATGGCCATCCACCTAAACTGACATACATGCCGGGCAAGGAGAGCATTAATCAGAGAAACAGCCAAGAGGCCCATAGTAACTCTGGAGGAGCTGCAGAGATTCACAGCTCAGGTGGGAGAATCTGTCTACAGGACAACTATTAGTCGTGCACTCCACAAATCTGGACCTTATGGAAGAGTGGCAAGAAGAAAGCAATAAGAAGTCCCATTTGCGAGATGCCATGTGGGGGACACAGCAAACGTGTGGAAGAAGGCGCTCTGGTCAGATGAGACCAAAATTGAACTTTTTGGCCTAAAAGCAAAACACTATGTGTGGCAGAAAACCAACACTGCACATCACCCTGAACACACCATCCCCACCGTGAAACCTGGTGGTGGCAGCATCATGTTGTGGGGATGCTTTTCTGCAGCAGGGACAGTGAAGCTGGTCAGAGTTGATGGGAAGATGGATGGAGCCAAATACAAGGCAATCTTAGAGGAAAACCTGTTAGAGTCTAAAAAAGTTTTAGACACTGGGGCAGAGGTTCACCCTCCAACAGGTCAACGACCCTAAACATACAGCCAGAGCTACAATGGAATGGTTTAGATCAAAGCATATTCATGTGTTAGAATGGCCCAGTCAAAGTCCAGACCTAAATCAACAAATATATATATAGTGTAGCGCTATGTGTGTAAATAAATAGGAACAAAGAATTAGGTTCGAGCCATCTTGCAATGGCCAGAAGGTAAACAAAAGATACTTCAAAAATTGGATAAAAAGTGACTCAATGAAAAAAGTGCGCTATATATTACAAAATAACATATAAAGCATAATAACAATACACCAGTGAAATGTGAAAACGAGACCAAAATATAAATGAATAAGAAATCAGCCGTGAATAAAGTCCATAAATGTAAAAATGTGTTCTTGATAAAAATCAAAAACCACCACCAACAGTCTCTGAGGATTAACTGATGAAAACAGCAACGGGATATCACTGGTGGGTGAAACGGTAAAACACCAAATACAATGTGACGTCTAAGTATATGACAGGACCATCACCATAGCATCTGAGGAGGCTTACCGGAAGCAGGGGACTTGAAAAGACATACGTCTTACAAGTCTCAAAAAGCTTGTTTAGCCGCCAAGGCTGGCAGGATAAAACATTGGGTATCCACAGCTTCAAATAGGGGGAAGGGAAGATCTGTCGACAGCTTCAACCGTCCAGACGTATCAGCAGGCCAACCGGATGTTTAATTGAAGCCATGAGAGAAGGAAGACTCACATGGCATGATATCGTTTAAAAAGCATGCATTTATTAAAACAATAAAAAAGGAACACTCACATGATATAAGATCGTAAACAGCTTAAATGGTATCAAACGCGGTGATCATAGGGGGTCCACCCAACATGTTTCGGCTAACCAGCCTTCATCTTAAAGTCCAGACCTAAATTCAATTGAGAATCTGTGGCAAGACTTGAAAATTGCTGTTCAAAGATGCTCTCCATCCAATCTGACAGCTTGAGCTATTTTGCAAAGAAGAATGGGCAAAAAATGTCACTTTCTAGATGAGCAAAGCTGGTAGAGACATACCCAAAAAGACTTGCAGCTGTAATTGCAGTGAAAGGAGGTTCTACAAAGTATTGACTCAGGGGGGCTGAATACAAATGCACGCCACACTATTCACATATTTATTTGTAAAAAATTTTGAAAAACATTTATCATTTTCCTTCCACTTCACAATGATGTGTCACTTTGTGTTGGTCTATCACATGACATCCCAATAAAATACATTTACGTTTTTGGTTTTAACATGACAAAATGTGGAAAATGTCAAGGGGTATAAATACTTTTTCAAGGTACTGTATATTGTGAGATTTAGCTTCAAATAGGTTGTTTTCCAAGCCTATCAGAATGTGTTTTATGGCTTTTATTCATCCAAATAACATGCAGAGGTTGCTTAATAGCATGGGTGTTGATTTAATAAAGGCAAATAGGCTGTTCATTTTGCAAGGGATTTTTGCTTAGTGAGTGAGGTGAACCTCTGTTGACTTCCATCATCAATCATGTGGAAGCAAAACTTTTATTTTTTTCCTTCTATGTGATTAGGTATTATTTGCAGAAGGAACTTTTGCCATATTTACTAAGCTAAGTGAAAATTCCCTTGTAAAGCAAACAGCCTTTTTGCCTTTGGTCAATTAACCCAATTGCATTGATTCCAATTTTGTATTGTATGTAAGTGATTTATTCCCCCATGTTTATCATTAACATGTTAATAAAAACAGAATTAAACAAAATACAAAAAAATCACAAAACAACATAGGGGCATATGCATTTATGCAGGATTTGGCGGGTGCATTACATCTTGGGAATTGTTTGAGCATATGTTATTTTTTCTGGTTTTCACTTATTTATCAACCCTTATGGCCTTTAATATCGTGGGTATTAAACTATAATGAATTCACTAGGCTAGTCTCTGTAAAATTCCATTAAATCATAGGTTTCTACAGATTTGAGGAATCCTGTGGTTCTCAAACCCTTCTGTCACTGGAAAGCTGGTAAATGCATATATAAAAAGCTTCTTTTGGTTTAAAAACATATACAAGCTCCAGACAGTGCAGTGGCTGGTATTAACTGTCCTCTTTTTTTGATGTCTGCCCTGGGGAGCCATAAAATAACATTTTGGGATGTCTCCTCCAACCAGTCTGTTAGGAATGTTAGGGAGGACATTGAGTGAGCAGGGAGATGGGGAATATATGAGAGCATAGCATCTTTAGCTTTCCTAGACAAGGAAGGTACTGCACATGTGCGCAATTTGTACCAGGGAAATGGTGGCTCCAGCTGGGTTCACACTGCCGCGCGTAGTGGCTCACAGCAGGGGTCTGGTGCGTCCCTGTTCACCGCTTCAGCTCCGATTTCGGTCTGAATTTTTGGCTGAATTCGGACCTGAAACAGACCAGAAGATGCACAGGACTCCTGGGCAATTCACTCCGCAGCCGCCCCAGAGCTGTGTGAACCAGCTCCATTGAGAGCCGGTCACAGTCTCCTGACATGCGAATTTGATGCAGGAAAACCCGCATCCAGTTCGCAATAGTGTGAACCCAGTCTTAATGTGCATTATGGCACTCTACAATAACTTAATTTTTTAATTGAGAACAGGTGCTCATTGATTTGGTGCATGGGTAGAATATATTTAAAGGAGAAGTACAGCCAAAGCTCGTTTTGCTGTACTTCTCCTGTGTATCACAGGAGTACAGTTTGTTCTGCACTCCTGTGACCTGTTTTCAGCTGACAGCGGGCTGACTTCACAGAGCCGGTCCAGGCTTGGGCAAGATCGCGACAATGAAGTCGGGATCCGCCCACATGCCTGGACCGACACCAGGCTCAGCCTCTCAAGAAGCCACTGAGAGCCTGAGCCAGCCTCTCCTGCCCCCTCCACAGCTCCAGTGAGCGAGGAGGGGGCATAGCCCACAGCAGTGAATGACAGTCTCCAGCTTTCTGCTCAGGGAGCCCTGAGAACCGAGCAACTGGCAGTGTTAGATCGCTCAGTTCTCAGTGTTAGAGCCAGCGGGGGACCGATGCTACATCCACCTAGGTAAGTATGATTCCAAAATAAAGTAAAAGAGTCCACACTTCTCTTTTAAAGGTTTTGTAAAGGCTCAAGGTTTTTTAGTTTTATGCATTCTATGCATGAAGGTAAAAAACCTTCTGAGTGCAGCTCCCCCCCAGCCCCCCCAATACTTACTTGAGTCCCATCCTGATCCAGTGATGTGCACAAAAGCCTTGGCTCTCCTGGGTCTCTCCTCATTGGCTAAGACGGCAGTGGGAGCCAATGGCTACTGTCAATCACAGCCAGTGAGCCAATGAGGAGAGAGTGGGGGTGGGGCCGAGCCATGCTTCATGTGTGAATGAACACACGGAGCAGTGGCTCGGGAGTGAGTAGGAGGGAGTAGCCTGGAGTCCCGGTGGGGCGCTCCAGGCTCCTCCTTAAACCACTGCACAGAGCAGGTAAGTATGACATGTTTCTTATTTATTTATTTACTTTTATCCAGAAAACAGTTTTTACTTGAATTAGAGTACATACAGTTCAAAAATCAACAGTAATCCTTATTCAACCAAATAAAAAATCCAATAGCCATAAGGAACATTACATATTTATAGCAGCCACCATCATCATAGAGCACACAACTTAGATCCATAAGCCGCCTTACAGTGCAACAGAAGTGTAAATGACTTAGCCTCCTACTCGTATTCCATCTTCTATACATCAAGATGTCAACATTATCCCACATTCAATCCCAGAATTACGTCCATAATCAGATCCTCCGGGGCGAGCCCCGGCACCTCCAACCACGGACCCCGTAGTTTCTCAAATTTTCTAGTGCACCCTCTATACTGGTAAATAACTTTTTCCATTCTCATAGTATTTCCCACTGCAGAAATTCATTCTTTGACCGTGGGATGGGATTCAGATTTCCAGTGTAGCATTATTAGTTTACGGGCCAGAAAGAGGGTCCTCGTAAGGGCTTCTCTGGTGTGATGTTCCCATTCAAACTGCTGTAAAAGATTCAACAGGCATTGTTTGGGGTCTAGCAGGACTGACACCTTGAACACTGTGTTCAGGGTGTCAGTCACCCCCTTCCAGTATACGTATAGTTTGGGGCAGCGCCACAGCATATATCAGATCATCATTATCCCGCTTACATCTAGTGCATGTTGGTGTGGGGAGGAGTCCCATACTGTGTAACCTATGAGGTGTGTAGTAGACTATCAGGAGGGTATATAGCTGCGTCCGCCGTTGAGTCACATTTAAGGAGCAAATAGTCACTGCTTGTAAGGCTTCCTCCCACTGGTCCTCATCCAGTGGGCCTACGTCCACGTCCCATTTCATTTTCAATTTCAAGGGGTGTTTTGTAAGATACCGGTGAAGCAGTATACTGTAGCTTTGGGATATAAAACCCTTCGAGGTCTCTGCTGCCTTAAGCTGAGAGAACAGGAGTACTGAAGCCATATTCCATTCAGAAGTACTAGTCTGGGCTATAAAGGCATGTCTAAGTTGCATGTAGTAGAATTGTATAAATATTGGTAGTTTAAACGCCTCCCGCAAAGCTCCAAAGGTCAGAAGTTCTCCATTATGGATGATTTGTCTCAGATAAATAATAATACCATATTTTTTCCCACTTAGCTCCATGCTTCAATTTGGCCAGCTCAGGGTAGGAGTCATTTGACCAAATGGGACTAAACTCGGTGATGCATGTCACACCTTGAAGATATCTAGTTTTGTTCCATATTTCATTTTTCATTTTTCTTATTTTAAAAAAATGTAAACCAAACCTTTAATGTCACTCTAAGCTTTATCTTATTTTTAACAATCCCTGTTACTTGCTATTTTTAGCAGCCATACATTTGACATACAGCAATAGGTGAATGTGCAATGAGGACTCAGGCCAGCACAGTATGATTTCCAATTAGTGTACATGTGCCTCAATGGCATAAATACATTTAGTAGTCATCTATATGACTATGGCTTTTCAGTTGTTAGTTTATTGATGGTATAGGTATCTTTTCTAGTAAACAAGCTTATGGGAAAGATCCTTACATTTGCTGTTAAAATTTGGTTTTCAGGAACATCTGTTGAAAGTATTATTATAAAGATTTTTTATAGTACCAATTTAAAAAGCACTTTACAAAATAAAGAGAGACAGTACAGTTACGATACATTGCAAAACCACAGCATTGGGAGGTCCCCGCTGATGAGAGCTTACAATCTAAGGGGAATGGCAGGTGATACCAAAGGTAGTAACTGTGGAAATTACGACCTTTAAATAATTCTCTGCACAATCTATGCCATAATTATTCCAAACTCCCAAAGAAAATATGCCAAAAAATAAACTGAACATACCCCTGATTGCTACTCACACTGATACAAGTTTCCCGCACTTAGCAGAAATAAATATAAAACCAAGTGTAGCACAACCCTCATGTGTCTGTATCCCTTATACAGCCATATACGTGAATACTGTATACTAGCCTCACTGTGCTATATACAGTGTATATATATATATATATATATATATATATATATATATACTACCATAAAAAAAAAATCAAAACTTGAACACTACTTATGTGTTATAATAATCGTATACAATCTAAATAAGAAAAGCCCTCAAACAGGTTTGTGTCTGTAATGAATAATAACTCCACTGTGTGCTCGTGCCAGTTCTTATGCAATGACTCCACATGAGTTCCACCACCTTTTTACTCAATGCTCTCACCTGAACAAATTGACCTGTGGATTAAATAGATCACCATGTGCTTTCCCCTTTAAGGGGTCTCAGCCATCTCTCTAGGGTATCTCCAGATTTACCATCAGGCCACCGCCTTACTCCATATTTACTTATTAGGAACAGCGTTACAAAATAACCCTCCAGCAGCTCCTCCGCTCACAAAAATTGAAAAAAAACATCATCATGCTTTACTCCCTAAATTATGTACTTTATTAAATATTAAAGAACTACCCTTATATAGATAGTTCATGTTATTAATTTTACTTTAAATTGAAAATACATTGCCCCCTTAAGACCTCTGCTTCAGGATCACCTCAGAAAATCACTCTATGCAGCTACTTCGAGATTTATGTGATGACATCACAGGCTCCGCCCCGACGTGTTTCGTCACTTCACTATGTGACTTCCATAAGGTAACAACTGTCACCCTTGAGGAAGTCACATGGTGTAGTGATGAAAACAATATGGCCAAAAGTACATATTCAGTACTCAGTACTGATCAGGACATGTTTAATCTCGTAGTTGCAACCTCCATAGAACCTGTCCCCAACACTGTTACACTGTTTAGTCTCCTAGGTGCAAAAAATGTCCTCCATCAAAGTTGCAACATTCCTGGATTCTGTCCCCAACACTGTGGCACACAATAACACACACATTCTGGTTAGTATCAATGTCCATAAATGTTTTGAGATGAACTCCTTTTATTTGTTTACTGTGTGGGGCTTCCTCTCAAAACCTTGTCCTTTACTTCTCCCAGAAAAAGAAAGCCATAGGTGTCAGGTCGGGGAGTGAGGTGGACAGTCCATATTGTCACATTACCCAACCCAATGGTGTGGGAAGGTGGTGTCAAGGTAACTCTGTCCCAACAAGGCAAAATGAGGAGAGGCCTCATAATAATGTACAATAGTGTATAATGTAAAAGTGATGTATACCTACTCTTGCTCCACCCGGTCTAATTGTTTTTATATAGAATAAAAATCAGTAAAGTTTAAAAGAAGAGAAAGGAGTTAATTAGGGCTAGTCGGGTTTAACGGGGTTAACTAGGACAGATCAAATAAGAAACATAAGTTTATGTTTGTACTGATGGCATCTCTGATAGATAAATCAGAACCTTGCTTATCAAACTGACAGCAGGATCTATTGTCAGTAATTGTGGGCGTGTTGTCCAGTGGGAAAGGACCCGAAGACATACAATGTATTAAGTAGAACTTTAAATGGTTATGTGATGTGACTAGAAGTTGTGACTAAAAATGTATGGACACATATTCCCTTGTACAGAAGAGGACACGTGTTGTGTGAGTGCCAAGAACAGCAGGATGCAGTGTACTGGTGATGTGGTGATTTACCTGTTTGAGTTGGATGAAGGATCCCTTTAAAAGATGGACTACACATGCAGCCGTGTTTTTATGTTAGGAATATTTAGTGTTTCAGTGACATGAAATTGTGAACCTAGATATCTCCCAATTGATGCCAAACCATGCTCCACGCTAATGAAGTTGTCACCATTAGCTTTAAAGTGTCATTAAACCCATATAATTAAAAATTATCAATAAATGGTGTATTACATGCTGTTCATACCTACTTAGTCACTATGGGATTTGTTTTCTGTATTCTGCAAAAAACCTGGTTGATCCTGCTGTTCTCTATCTCCTTTTTCTGTCCATGTCCCCAATTCAGCTGGAGATTTTGCAGAGCAGTGTTGGCAGCTCTGCACATGCTTAGTTTTTAGTGAGTTTCTGTAGTGTAACACATGGGCATATACCCAGTGGTAAATGACAGCCCACTCCCTTCCTCCTCCTCCATGTCCACTAACCAGCTAAACACAATGGGGGTAGGATATTACATGTAGATTAATGGAGGCTGTACCTCCCTCCTATTCCAAGACACAGGCTGAAGGGGCATGACACAGCCCGTGACTGGCAAAAATCCACCCACATCATGTTATTGCCAAAAAATAATAAAGATTTGATCTTTAAATATATATTTGTATAACAATTGAAAACAGTTTATTGGTATCCTTTAGATTGTAAGCTCCATGAGCAGGGTCCTCCTATTCCTTCTGTATTGAACGGTATTGTAATTGTACTGTCCCCCTCTAAATTGTAAAGCGCTGCGTAAACTGTTGGTGCTATATAAATCCTGTATAATAATAATATAATATTATTATTTTTACTCTGTATCCCAAAGGCTGTATTTTTTTTAACATGACCAGCAGCAGAGGACTAGAAGCTCCTCCTGCTTATATTTCCCTACAGACAGGCTGGGAAGGAGCTGGGTCATGTGACGGCTGTATATCGATTAGGAAAAAGGTACTTAGATAATTTTTTAATTAAAGTAATTACAGTTCTATCATCCATGTACAGAAAGAGAAGAAATAATGTAAATCAAATAGTGTGTGTGTGTGTGCTTTTTTAACAGATGTAAACAGCGTGTGTTTAGTATCACTTTAAGGATATATAAGCTTATCGGGAAGTTTTCAGAATTGTCATTGTTAAATATAGTCTATAGAGCAGTTTTTGCTGGGATAACCTTATCTCACAGTATTAGGACTCTTGTTCAGGTCACTAGGGCAGTGTATCTGTCTGTAACAAATTTGCATTGCTGGAAAACATTTAACAGAGAAGTATGGACTTTTTTTTGCAGATTCCTACTTACCTAGGTGGATGCAGCAACGGTCTGAAGCTAAATCTGTCCTCCGCCGGCTCTAACACTGAGAACCAGGCGATCAAACGCCGCCGATCCCTCGGTTCTCCGGGCTCCCTTAGAAGAGGGATGGTGACTGTCAGTCACCGCTGTCAGCTCTGCCCCCTCCCCCTTGTTTACTGGTACGCTGGGCTGTGAAGGGGATGGGAGGGGCTGGCTCAGGCTCTTAGCAGCTTGTTGGCTCTGTGATGTCAGCCAACATCAGGCTTCAGCCCGCTGTCTGCAGAAAACAGGTCACAGGAGTGCAGAACGAACTGCATTCCTGTGGTCCACAGCAAAAGTATAGCCAAACAAGTGAGAATGTTACACATTCATTGTTGAGATTCCAGTAAATGGGAATTCTGCAACAGTAAAATTCCAAATTGTCAAAGGGGTATTGAGGTTGACAGAAGGTATGTGCAAAGAGCGCCTAGCTGTCTGGGTACCTGGTCACTACATTTACAGCTGCGTTGTTTGTTATCCTTACAAGGCTTGACAATTTTCCTTCTGTTACTATAGGTATGATCCATATAATAAAGTTTTCTCGAGGGAGTACTACGACCACAAGGCCATGCTGGAAAATCGAAGTCAAGCAATCAAGTCTGCAGTTGGCGCAAAAACATGGGGCCTCATTCTTGGTACTTTGGGACGTCAGGGTTCTCCTAAAATACTAGAGGTAAGGACAAAACCTGGCTTTCTTGCAGTAATCAAGCAGCAAACATGAAAATAATATATTCTTCAACTTTGATTACAGTAGATTCACACCTGTGTCTTCCTCTTTAAGACACTTTCGTTCTTTTTTTTTTTTTTTTTTAATGCAGCTTCTCATTAATTGAAAATCACTGGAGGATTTGACACTGAAGTATGTGATGATGACTGAAGTTAGAGAACAAGTGATTTCTTAAAATATTACTTGTAACCACTTCATTGCCAAATAGCTGCGTAGAATCCAATCTGGCGGTTCTCAGGGTTGATCTAATGGTTAACACATTGCTGGAGGACATCTAAGACCAGCACATATCTGTCCCCCCTTTGCTTGCTTTCTCTACCTGAACATAATCCTGTTGCATGAATTCACCTCCCCTCCTCCAGGGAGATACATTTTTAGTCCTTGTTAATCTCAGCAAGGATTTTTTTTTCTCCTCATTTACATATTTCTTTGCAAATAAGGAGTGAGGTCACTGTTACCCTCCCATTTCTTAGTTCCCAAAGCAGATCATTAAAATGGACACATGCGCCCGTTTTAATTAAAGCTTGCAAGACATGTAGGCCTGAGTCCAGAACTGGTGGTGGTTCTGCAGGATTCCACGCAGCAGAGAGAAGACAGTGTAGGCGCCTTGGTGCCATGCTGTGCATGTGAGTGGAATGCGTGTGTGTGAAGTGCGGGGAAGGATTGAGTGCCGTGTGAATGCTCCAATTAGCTCCGAGGGAGTTCCAAGTGTTTGAGTGCGGCACTGATAGTGAGAGGTGTAATTTGTGTGAAGGGTTGTGGGGTGGATTTATATCAGTGTGTGTGTATGTGCAGGAGCATGTGTTGGATCGCTGCTTCGGGCCGTGTATATGGATTAGGTCTGTATATTTTACTAGGGTCTTTTGTTATAACTCCCAGCAGCACCCCGTCGCGTTGCTGCTAATGAGTATTCCTCTGTCTACCCTGTGTAGCGAGGACAGGTCTCATTAATCTATTGGCTGCAATTACAAAACCACAATTATTATTTGCACTTCTCATTAAATGAACTTGGAATGGTTATTGTTGGTTATTTATCCATTCACTCCCATCCCATGTGGAAAACAGAGGGCCTTAATTAACTTCCAGCATGGGAATAAAGGCAGGGGCTCAGACAGCAGCTCTAGCAGGAGGGGTAGGTGACAGGGAATCATTGTGTAAGAAATAATCTGTCATCCTCACCCTGTCCCCACTTCTCAGGTAGACATCAGATGCACATTTTCTAATAAAATGCCTTCTTGCCTCTCTCTTGTCAGATAACGTGATGTGTAATAAATAATGATAGTAAAAATCCATTAGCTGCTACCTGCCGGTGGTCTGCCCGCCACACTTTGATTCAGGCAGCGATCCCTTGGCAATATTAACACTGCCTGCTCAAGGGAGCTGAAGTGACACTAACACAAAGGGGAACCAAGGTGAAAGTTTATCTGCTGCTGGCGTGAAGGGGAGGCTAAATAATAAAATATGTTAAAATACATTTTCGCCGCCTGCATAAAATCAAATTATGTTCCGCTAAAGCAAGGCCAGACAAATGTGAATAGATTAATGGCGTGTCTGAGGTCACAGACCTGCTGCAGTTTGCATGTTGTTGAATATAAATAAAGATTACCCTGAAAAAAAGAGAGATTACTGAATTGTACAAAGGCCATAACAATGTGATTGTCAATAGCTGCTCATATTATTGTTGGGGAAATGTCTAGCTTTTACAAAATGATGACATACTGTATTAGTTGTTTACCATACAGTTCAAAGTGACGCGTTTTAGTGAGAAAGTCCATTCTGTTTACCTGTACCTTGTGATTATGTAATACGTTATAAATTCAGCAGCTTTTTATAGTATCTCTGGGCATGTCAACAACTATGTGTTATGTGCATTTCTGTGTTATACAGCCTCTGAGTCTGTAAACTATACATGGTGATGCTTAAAACCTGAAAGCATACATGATTCTTTCAGCTTGGTCCATCTAGGTTACAGTAAAAAAAAAAAAAAAAAATACATCATACACTGTACACTGATCAGCGCTAACATTATGAAGGTAATATAAAGTGAATAAAATTGATTATCTTGTGGAAATGGCATCTGAGAGTGGGTTTGATCTATTAGGCTGCAAGTGAACATGATGTCCTTGATTTTGATGTGTTGAAAGCAGAAAAAGTGGGCAAGTGTAGAACCCCATACACACACTATTAGATTTTCTGCAGATTTTTGCTTTCAGATTTACCAAAACCATATAATATGAGGTCAAACCTTAAGGCCCCATGTACATTTCTTCTGCTAAACGGACATTTAGGAGCAGTTGGGCATTTTTTTTTCAACTGCTCCTGAACTCTCCTCTATGTTATCTTATCAGTACATGTACACGGGGTCGTTTATAATCGTTTTTCTAGGCAGTTGAGTTTAGAGGCCTTTTTTGGAAAGCAAAAAAATGAGTTCAGACGCTGAGTTTAGAGGCATTTCAAGTGCTAAACGCGGTAACTCGCATTTAGCTGTGTTTCGTTTACAGGCGTTTTTCATTTTTGGCTATTTTAACAAAAAAAAATTTAAAACGCTTCTAAACGCAAATGCTGCAAAATGCCGTTAAACGCGGTATGTAAACGCAGCAAAACGGACGTTTTAAATGTGGGTTAATATCTGTCAAGTTAAAGAGGTTGTAAAAACATTCCTGTGTACATTAAGCCTTAACCCTCGTACACACGATCGGATTTTCCGATGGGAATTTTGTGATGACAGGCTGTTGGCGGAAATTTTTACGCTCCATCGGACAATTGCTGCCAGATTTTCCGTGTACAAATGTTGGATAGCAGGTTTTCTGCGGACAAATTTCTGTTGGCGGATTTTCCGAGCGTGTGTGCACAAGTACGACGGACAAAAGTCCAAAGTAGAAACACACATGCTCAGAAGCAAGGACGAGCTGGAAGCGGTCGGTCTTGTAAACTAGCGTTCATAATGGAGAATTAACATTCGTGAATTATGAAATCTGGAAATGCAGCGCACATTCTCTTCTTTAATGGAATAATAATGAAGCTGCTTTGCTGGTGATACTGATGGAGTTATTGCAAACAAATTTTCAAAGCTTTTTTTTCTCTAGTGATATCAAGAATAATATTATTATGCTTTTTTTTTTATTTATTTGGGCAAGTTACCACAACACCATTATCCCGTAGGTTTTAAGATCAAAGATACTATGTTGGTGTCCCTTGTTAATTTTACATTGTATTTTTTTAAATGTAAAAATGTAACTGCCTATATAGAAAATATACCAAATCAAATCCTTATTATTCAACCAAAAAATAAAAGCCTCATTCATGTGTCCTGCTTCTTAATATAGGGGGTCAACAAGGCCAAGAGATTGTGAAAGCAGGAGTCCGTCATCCGGAGATAATTCCGAAAATCATCTGGATTATTCTCCTGGAGCTCCCGTAGCAAAGGCGTATGACATAATTGGTCACAATTAATAAAGCGACCAATTTTTGGTCCAAGAACTCCTCCTCCTCCTGTTCCTGGGCTGGACTTGGGTCAAAGCAATAACTCCAAGGTCAATAAATAACACGTTATCTCCCCCGATTCTGCAACATGTCTGGTTGACGAACGACCGTTCAGAAACTAACTAAAAAGCACTAAATGAAAATCAACACTCCTACTAACACGAAATTAGCAGAAGGAGCCCAAAGGGTAGCGCTAAAGAGATGAAAAACCACGTAGTATGTCACTACGTTCGTGTTTGTTGTCTGACAATTCCTTGCCGTTTGTATGCAAGACAAGATCCAGGCACAAGCCTTCAGGACAAAAGTCAGAGGATTTGTCTGCGGAAAATCCGATCGTGTGTACGAGGCTTTCAGGCAGGCCCTTGTGCTACATGGTTTTGGTAAATCTGAAGACAAAAATCTGCAAAAAAATCTAATAGTGTGTATAGGGCTTAAGTCGTCTAGCCATTACAAGGTCCAAATTGTAATTGCTTGAAATCTGGGACAGAGCAATTCCCAAACAGCGGCTCTTTTTTGGATGTTGCTGGTCTGCAGTGGTTAGGACCTACCAAAAGTGATCCAAGGAAGAAAGACTGGCGACAGGATCTTGGCAGCCAAGGTTTCTTGATGTAAGTGGGAAGCGAAGTCTGGCCTATGGAGTCTGATTCAATAGAAGAGCCACTGTAGCTCAAATTACTAAAAAAATGTTTTTTTGCCAGTACCGATAGAAAGGTGTCAGAACACACAATGCACCGCAGTTTGTTGCATATGAGGTTGCGTAGCTACAGATCGGTCAGGGTGGCCATGCTTACTTGTGTCAATAGGCATGTGAGCATCAGAACTGGACCACAGTCCAATGGAAGAAGATGGACTGGTCTGATAAATCATGTTTTCTTTTACATGATGTGGGTGCGTGTGTGTCACTTGTCTAGGGAAGTGTTGGCACCAGGATGCACTGTAGGAAAAAGACAAGCTGGCAGAGGAAATAGTCTGCTACTGATGGCTTGGTGCCAGATACCACACATACCTTCAGATGTCTGGTGGAGTCCATGCCTTGATGGTCAAGGCTGTTTTGGCAGGTGGTCATGTTGTTATGGCTGATTGGTGTATAATTGGAAGCATCTTTTTGAAGACTAATGCCCTGTACATATGATCGGACTTTCTGACGGAAAATGTGCGATCGGAGCTTGTTGTCGGAAATTCCGACCGTGTGTAGGCTCCATCTGACTTTTTCCATTGGAATTTCCGACACACAAAGTTTGAGAGCTGGATCTAAAATTTTCCGACAACAAAATCCGTCCGCGTAAATTCCGATCGCGTGTAGACAATTCTGACGCACAAAGTGCCACGCATGCTCGGAATCAAGCAGAAGAGCTGCAATGGCTATTGAACTTCATTTTTCTCGGCTCGTCGTACGTGTTGTACGTCACCACGTTCTTGAGGTTCGGAATTTCCGACTAACTTTGTGTGACCGTGTGTATGCAAGACAAGTTTAAGCCAACATCCGTCGGAAAAAATACGATGGATTTTGTTGTCGGAAAGTGCGATCGTGTGTACGAGGCATTAAAGATCACAGATCTGTCACTGAATCAAACCAAATGCAGCTGGCCTTATTTAAAAGCATTTGAGGAAGATGCCAATCATTATGTATGTGTGTGTATGTATATATATATATATATATATATATATATATATATATTACAGTGATTTCCGTTAATACTGTTTTTCTAATGAAACTTTTAGCGCACATATGAGCTTGTTATCCGTAGCTTCTGACTTAATTAAGGCTTACTCACTGAGGGATGAGGTTTGGATGGCTGCCTTACCCCCAAAAGCTCTCTTTTTTTTGTAACACACTGTGCCTCCCTCTCTCTTCTCTTAGCACCTGGAGTCACGTCTACAGGCTCTCGGCTGTCGTTACGTGCGGCTTCTGCTGTCGGAAATCTTCCCTAATAAACTCAAGCTGTTCCCAGAGGTGGAAGCGTGAGTACAGAGAGCAAAGCTGTAAACACAGACACACACTGCGCACAGCCCTCAGCATGGGGTGAAATTAGGAAGGGACTTGCTGCAGCTTGACACCAATACACTGCCACTTCCCAACTGGATAATGTCATTATTTAAAGCAGCATTTTGTCTGAAAAAATCCTGGTGGAGCCACACTCTTGGCCAATGTTGGTTTCACGTATAGAACATGTCTTTATTTGCTTTCTGACTTGCACAAGTAGACTACTAGTAACTGACACACGGTGGGTGCATTCAGACGGATTGACAGATCCTACAGTGAAACAGGTTAATATTGTGCATTGTAAAGTACACCAGCACATGTACCTTCATTTGTCTCTTTCATGAATGGAGATGTCATCAACATATGGCTTAGTCCAGGGCTGCAGCAGATTTTGGGGCGCCAAAAATGCAAAAGTAGAATTTCCTTGTGCTAGCCAAAGTTCTCTGCAGCAATGCTTTGTTTAAGAATGACAGACACACAGAGGAATGTAGCAGGCATATACTGTATGTGTATATATGGAGAACAGTACCAGGCAGTAAGCTGTATAAGCTGAACTCCATCACCCATCCAAATGAGGTCTATAGATGTTAGGTAGATTGCTCCTGGCCTATAAGGGGGAGTATTTGTTAATCTCAGTAATAATATGGCAATTTGAAAGGTAAGTGGCAAGTTAGCTTTGGACCTGGTATGAGGCCTTTTATTGTCATCTATTATTTTTTTTTAAAAGAAAGAAAAAAATGAAAAAGAAGAAGAAATGACTGATATATTATAGTGACTGTTACATAAGGGACGCATGTACAAGTACACAAGCTCTTATATGTCCCACACAGGGGATCTGCAAATCTAAAAAATAAAATTGATCAAACATATTCCAAGGTGATATCTGCCTTTTCTGACACCCAAACAAATCATAGTTGTAAATAGTGTCATATTGCAGAGCGCGGGGGTGTAATGCACCATTCGCATGATGTGATGTATACAGATAAAATGCCAAAAAGAGAAGAAAAACAGGCAGTTAAATGTTTGGGAGTAAAACGGAAGGTAGAATATCCAGTATTGCACCATATAAAACATGTAGATCCCATTAGATATATACAAATATCAATTATTCCAAGGTTTTATTTAAAGTGTAACTCCACTTTTGTTGGGGAAAAAACATTCCCCTGTGGGTGATCTATGTACATTGCAAGGATTTCCACAAACTTTGTTGCCGATTCCTACCCTTGTTATTTTGAATAAATCACTGTTTGTTCCGCTGTGCCCCTGTGGTGAGTTTAATGAGAGTGGTTTCATAATTATCAACCAGCTGGTGCAGAATCAGGGCTCTAATGAGGAAAGTCGCAGGGTTTACATCCCTTTAGACGTTATTTTCTATTGGGAGTATCTTACCAAAAATTAAATTTTTGTTGCAGGGGATACCAAAAATCTGACTTGTATCTTAGTGTAGACTTCTGGGAAATCAATGAGCCAATCACACAAGCAGGAAATTATGTTTCTGGGGGGCGCTCTGTATACATTCTGTGTACAGAAAACCTCCAGGTAGCCATATTGCATTTTACTGAAAATTACAGAGCTGCAGATTGAAAAGGAAAGGTAATTTTTAATAACATTCAATTACAATATGACTTGTGTCACAATTGTATATGCTAAATTATTTTGTTTATTTGCTATTTTTTTTTTATGAAAGTGGACTTACCCTCTAATGCAAAAGTTATTTGCAGGGTCTAAGATATCTTAAAGTGATATTAAACCCACTGCAATTTATTGAGTATGCAGCGTTTTATTCCTTGCCTATATTCCAGTTTAAGCTGGTGCCATGATCACTGCCCCAGGTTTCCTATTTCTGGGTGGCTCCTTTCTCTTGCAGAATTCTATGTAGTGACCCTTTCATGCAGGGAGTAGAGTTGTGTCTTCCTACACTGTGGTGATCAACAGAAACATGTAGCTGCATAGCCTAGCAAGGAAAGTAAAATTCACTGCACTAAAAGCAAACCGTCCCGGGTAATACCTAACTAGGGGAGCATAGAAACAGTTAATAGGGGTGTAAAGTCCAGTTAGCTGCATTAGTGGCAGCCACTGCTGGAGAGCTAGAAGACACTCTGCAAAAGGAAGGGAAGAGGAAGCAGCGCCATCTAAGTGTAGCAGATGGGTATTTTAATAACAGCAACAATTAAGCAACTCACAGGAGTAAAAGTAGATCATGCTCATCAATAGATAAGAGTCATCGCTGCTGGCTGGGTGGCCGATGTTCCTCCTCAATGGGAAAGCAGGGAAGATCTTCATTAATGCCATTGGTTCCCAGCCCTTCCAGGATGGCTGTCTGACGCATAGCCCAGGATGGCAAGGCACTCCCCTGCTCCTCCCTCTCCCCCACCCCTTCGCCAAACTAACAGACATTCAGGAGATTGCACTGTCCACAATTAAAGGAGATGTGTGGGTTTGGTTTTATTTCCCTTATTCTCTTATCCCTTATTATTATACTCACCTAGGTGCATCGATCCGATGCTGCATCTGTCCCCCGGCGTCTCTGCATGGAAAACGGAGCCACCGAACTTCGCCGATGGCTCGGTTCTCTCACCTGCCCAAGCAGAGAGCTGCTGATTGACTGTCAATCAGCAGCTCTCCTGCTCTGCTCCTCCATGCTCACTGGAGTGCTGAGCTGTGGAGGGGCGGAGAGCGACTGTCTCAGCATCTTAGCGGCTCGCTGAGAGGCTGAGATAGCCATCAGTCCAGGCACCTGGTGGATCTAGACTTCCAGAGTCGGGATAATGCGGTGCCTGGACTGATCTGTGTGACGTCAGCAGAGAGCGGACTTCAGACCGCTCTCTGCTAAAAACGGGTCACAGGAGTGCAAAACGAACTGCACTCCTGTGATCCGTAAGAGAAGCCCAGCCAAACGAGCTCAGGCTGGATTTCTCCTTTAACTCTTTCCTGTGGAAACTGGAAGTTCAAGGAAGCAGCACTGAGAGATGTCAGCAGCATTGAAAGTTGTAAACTGCAAGTGGCAGGGTAAGATTTAAAAAAATAAATAAATATAAAAACTAAGGATTTAATACAACTTTAGGAGTTTTGAGAATCATTCCTGAGTAATATATCCAGCTAGCCCAAATGTTATATCATTTCTCGTACTTACCATGTCCCATTAGGACCCATTTCTCAGCCCCCACCAGCTCATCTACTGTTACCTTACAATCTAATATAGTAGGGCAGCATTCTTGTTACCAAAAGTAGGTATGAATGTTGTGAAACAGAAGCGACAATGGGTTATAGTTTGGGTATAGACATCTTATCTATCCAATACTTAAACTTTTCCTATAATAGCTAGGTTTTTGGATATTGGGACCATATATAAAAAACAAAGCCATTCTCCTCTGCACCCTCTCTAACAAACCAAGGGAAAGCCGGAAAAAATAGAGGTTAGCTTTACTTGAGTTTTATATCAGCGTGATAAACATTTGTAACAGGACTCTTGTGTTTTGGTAGTTATGGAAGAGACTTGTGTTAGTGGTATGAATTTGGTGTTTCTAGATAGAGAAAAACTTAGTTAACTTTCCTTTCCCATTCTCCAAGGAAATGGGGTTCACAATTCAATTGCAATTGTAACAAAAGTTTTTAAACTAAAGAAAGGAGGTGAGACGTATTTTCTATACATAATCGCTCGAAAGCTGTAAGTGAATTCAAAGGCCGGAGTTCTGAAAGAAGCGCAATAACTGCGTGTTTTGCCAAGTTTCCATCAGAATGTTTGCCTAGATTTTGGCATAGGGAATCAACAGACATTACATTGAGGCAAAAATGTAAAGCATCTAAGGTTTGCATCTATTCTCCATTTTCGGGAAAAATAAACTATCCTTCTCTGGTGTAACTCATGAGAAGCCCCCCAGTGAGGATAATGGAGAAATAGAAGGTGCTAATGCACTGTAGCAATTGAGCCTGTCCCAGGTTTGTAGGGTAACAGTAGATAGCATCAGAGGGCAACCCCTCTGGCAGCTGGTAGTCAAGGTGCATTAGCCAGGTTGTGCCCCACTTCAAACTTGTGTGGAAATTTTATTGTCCAACTATGGGAAATGTAAAAGCCAACCTTTGCAGTGGGGCTGTCCCCAGTCTGCAAGGGTTATGCGCTCTTTGCTGTCTTTTTAGGAACAGTAAAAGCACTTTTTATTACCTGATCCTGTGCTCCCCTAACAAATGGCACTCCCTTACACTCCGACGGTATACTGATCCTCGGCAACCTCCTGTCCAGTGCAGGGCTGTGATTCCTGCATCAGTATTGATGATGTCAGGGGCATTCCACTGCCAGAGTGCAGGGGAGAAGAGGTTTAGGGAACGGACAAGCAGAATGGAGGAGCCTGCAAGAACAGAGAATTAGGTAAGTAAAACTGCTTTACCCAATTCTCTAGACATAAATGAGCAGTTAACCCTTGCCGTGAAGGTGCTACTCCACTTCCAGGGAGGACTTTTACTTTTCATCTTTAACCACGTTCCTGACCTCTCAATAGCCAAAAAATGGCTACAGTGCAGTCATTCAGTTCTGGGAGAGCGTCCATCAATGTCCTCCCAGAACCACGTCCCCTGTGAGCATCCAGTGCGTTCTGTGATCTTTGGAAACAGCTGATCACAGATTGGGTTATAGAGCCTATCACAGCTGATCCCACGTAAACAGATTTGCCGGTTATCCGTATTTCTTTCCTCACGCGCTGTCACAGCATGAGGAGAGGAGAGCCGGTAACCGGCAAGTGTGACAAAACAATTTCACTGATAATCAGGGCACTGATCATCAGTATTCCGATTATCAATGCAGCCCCAACAGTCCCCATCAGTGGTGCCTATCGGTGCTACCTTATCAGTGCCCATCAGTGCTGCCTATTAGTGCCACCTTATCAGTGCCCATCAATGCAGCCCTTTTAGCACACATCAGTGAAGTAGAAAAACTTTTCTTATTACTTATTTGCTAAATTTTATAACAGAAACTAAGGAAAACTTTTTTAGGATTAGGACTAGGCAGAAAAAAAAAAAAAACACTTGGCAACGCCCATGGGCCGTCCTCAGACAGTATATAACCCCCTCCCTGCTCTAGGCATTCTGTTTTTTTTCTGCCTAGTCAAGAGTAAGCACCTGGTTCCCTGCTGGGATCTCTTGTCCTGGGAATTTTTATTAATATATTATTAATATTTTATTTTTTTGTTTTGTAATTTTTATTTTTTTGTTTTGTTATTTCCTCTTTTTCCTGGATTTTTTTCTTGTGAGATCTACAATCAACTGCTGGGCTGGGCAACGGACTGGATACTTAGATCCAGAGGGTCACCCCAGTCTGGCCAGTGAGCGCGTGCAGACCTCAACTACGCGCTCACTGGCCAGGCTGGCCCTGCGAGTTAAATGTCTCGCGAGGTCGCATGCGACCGGGTCTCGGCCTATGTCGCAGCATTCCTCATAGCCGACAGCCCCCCACTTCGGTGGCAAGGAGGATCTGTCTGGGAGTGTTACCCGCGCACTTCGCTGGAGGGGTGGGGGGTTCGGGTACTCCCTGGGGTGGTCGATCCCTCCATCCCTCCCCCCTCCTTTCCTTCCCGGGTGAGGCCTAGGCTTTTGGCCTAGAGGCTTTGTGGACACACTGTCCCCCTCCTTCCACCCTTGGGTTTGCTACTGGGGGGGTATCCCATGGACCCACCCGGCCGGGTACCGCTTGTGGGGCCTAGGGGCTGGCTGCGGAGGCCGCACCAATCCTGTAATTTAGGCCACGGTTTGCGGCAGACGGATCGGTCCGGTCTCCCCGCTCTTGGCAGACGTCTGAAAATTCAGCTCTAGTGAGCGTGTTTCTTCTCCCAGACAATACTTCGGAAGTTGCAGACTGCGTTTTTTTAATTTACTGTCCGGCAGGTGAGCTCCTCCGCAGATCTGCATGTGGGTGTTGGGTCCAATGGTATCTGTTTTGTGAGGCGATTCCATTTGCACAGTTCCATACAAGCTCCCTTCGGGGAGATCCTGGCATAATGGGACAAATACCCAAGGTCTCTGGACAATCGGATTCGGCTGAGTCAGGAAACCAGAGTCTCCCTAGTCTTAGTCTGGTGGCTACGCTCTCCGGTTCTTCGGTGGGGTAAATCTTTTCTCCCCTTGTATTGAACAGGGTGACCACCAATGCCTGTCTGTCCGGGTGGGTAGAGGTCCTGGGACTGAGCTCTGCTCAGGGTCGTTGGACGTTAGTGGAATCCGAACTACCGAGTAGGATCCTGGAACTTCATGCGAACAGACTAGTTCTGGATCATGAATGGATCGACTTTGGGGGCTCCCGGTACAGATCCAGTCGGACAAGGCAACAGTGGTGGCTTATGTCCTTCACCAGGGCAGGCCAAAATAGACTGTTGGTGGCCCTGGCTGTTGCGAGTATCTTCCGGTGGGCAGAGCGTCTCGTTCCGGCCCTTTCTGACACGCTTTCCAGGAGTAGAATACCGTAAAACGGAAACCTCAGTTGGTTATGGTTGGACCACGGGGTGGGCCCTTAACTGGGCCGTGTGTCATCGTATTTGGCTCCACTGGGGGGGGCACGCCTGAGGTAGATCTGTTTTGCGTCCTGGCTCAACAGGACAGTACCAAGGTTTTTGGCAAGGTCACGGGATCTTTTGGCAGTTCTAGTGACCCACGTTTGCTCTATGCCTTTCCTCCTCTCCAGTCTCTGCTGTGGCTTTTTGGCAGGATCACGGCTGCGGAGATTCCGGTCATTCTTTTGGCTCCAGGTGGGTCCCAGTGGTCTGGGTACGCCGAGCGGGTGCGCCCGGTCACCAACATTCCTTGGCGACGGTCTCTCAGGAAGGACCTACTGTCCCAAGGACCGTTCTTCCATCCTGCTTTAGAGTTGCTGGTTATTAATGGCCAGGTGCTGCAGTTTCCAACACTGCTGATGGGGGAATGAGAAGGAAGGGGCCTTGAGTACCATCGTGGCCCTGGTGTCAGCCTGGGTGGTCTTCTACAGTGTCTCCTGGTCTTGCACTTCCTGGTGTGTCCCTTTTATTCCAAGGGTTAGACGTCTGTTTCCACCAGTGCGCTTTCTTCTACCGTCATGGGATCTGATCTTGGTGATTGTGGTTCTCCAGAAGCCCCTCTATCTCTCTCTCAGAATATTCGGGAGATTCCACTACTTACTCTGTCTCGGAAGGTGGCCTCTTGGTGGCTATCACCTCCACTCACAGGGTGTCAAAAAGGGTGGTGTTATCTTGTCGTTCACCTTACCCAGGTTAAGGTGGTGCTTTGACCCTTTTTACAGAGTTCCGTCCTTGGATTTCCATTTGAATAAGAACATTGTGTTGCTTTTCTTGTGTTCCTGGTCAGCACTTTCCAAGGAATTTGTCTTATCGGCCCTGAATGGGTTTTTGCAGACGGGCCAAGAAAGGGGCTGTCTTTTTTTTTTTCTGCGACCTTTCTCTGGATGGAGGGCTATTCTGTCAGGGATCGGGTCCTCCTTCCCTGTTACGGTGCATTCTTCTCGGGTGCTTAGTGCTTCTTGAGCCTTCTGTCATCATGCGTCCATTGTGCAAGTTTGCAAGGCAACCACTGGTCGTCGATGTACATTTTCACAAGTCAACGAAGTGGATGGGTTGGCATCTGCAGATGCCTCTTTTGGCTGCAAGTGTTTGCAGGCTGCTGTTTAGAAGGTCTATTCCCTATTCAGGTTGGGGTCCAGCTGCTCCTGTGTGAAGCTCTTGTTACCTGGATGGCTCTTGTGTTAGCCTTGGGAATTTTCGTTGTCCCACCCCTCATGTTTGGCACTGCTTTGGGACGTCCTTATGGTTCTGAATAAGAAGGCTGTGTCTGTCAATGAACGAATGAGAAAATAGGATTTTTTACTTACCATAAAATCTGTTTCTCTGAGTTCATTGACAGACACAGCACCCATCCCTCTATGGAGCTTTTTTGATACTTCTATTACTGCTTGCTACTAAACTGAATGCCTAGAGCAGGGAGGGGGTTATATACGTCTGAGGAATGCCCATGGGCGTGGCCAAGTGTTTTGTTTTTTGTTCTGCCTAGTCCTACTCCTAATAGAGGTGATTATAACCCTATGGTTCTGAATAAGAAGGCTGTGTCTGTCAGTGAACTGATTTTACGGTAAGTAAAAAATCCTATTTTTTTTTTCAAAATTTGTGGTCTTTTTTTTTCATTTGTTTAGCAAAAAAAAAAAATAAAACAGTGATGATTAAATACCACCGAAAGCTCTATCTGTCTCAAACAAAACGATAAAAATGTCATATGGGTACAGTTTTGCATGACCACGCAATTGTCATTCAAAGTGTCACAGCTCTGAAAGTTGGCCTGGGCAGAAAAGTGGTGAACATGCCCAGTATTGAAGTGGTTAAAGCTGAGCTGCCTATATACAATATAAAAAACACCTAAAACAGTTACATTTTCATAAAAAAACTTTTTTAAATGTATTTTTGAAGGTAACTAGTATTAGTAACCGAATTTGACTTTCTAGTAGCCTCCTATCATTAGGTAGATGGATTGAAAATCAGCCAGTTCAGCAGGTACTGGACAAATTTCAATCCATGTGTGGCCACTGCAGATGAACATAAGTCAATCTACCGATCAACTTCTGTTGATCTGTGTATTCTGACAACGGAAGAGTCTCCCCACTGTCAGAATACAATAGCACAGCAGGAGGATTTCCACATACATCTGGAATATGTGACTGGGAATTCGGTTCAGTTTTTCGCATTGCACAACTGCTGTAGAAAAGCCATCTCGCCTGCCCACCAGCCTATTTCAACTTTGTATTTAGCTGTCCGCATTGATTGCAGCTTCATGCTGGCAAGCCAAGATGGCACCATAAATAGAAGCACTCTAAGAGCTGCAGTTAAGTTGAGGAGGCCCGTGTTACAAAATAATATTTTTCTTTTAATCTTGTATTTTGGGAAGTTGGAAGAGCCGCTTCAAGAAATGTTCTCAAAAAGCTCTTCTGTAAAACTGTTTTTTGAAGGTCACTGCTTGCATTCCTTCATGTCTGGCACAAAATATCTTCAGTCTTTCACACCTAATACTAGTTTTGGCCGTATGGAATTCTTTTCCCTCGCTGTTCTAGTGCTGTTCCTTCCTAAAGGTTTTCTTCCTGACAAATTGCAGGCTTTAAACCAGCCTCACCATTGCAGGGTAAATACTCCCCTTACTTTATGTCTTTCAAAATAATTGTACTTGTTACAGACTACCGCTTATCTGCCTATGTGATTAGGGTCTCGTGTATATGGGTGCTTCTTTTGCAAATTGTGTTTGTTAAACAATAAAGCAGCTTACAAAGCATTAAAAATAGTAGAGCGCTTTTATACAATGCAGTTAATAAATGCATAGTCAAAGAAAGGGTAATTGAAGTACCATAGAAAACTAGTGACTTTATTTAATTACACCTCATCAATATAATCAGTGTGCTAAGCGCACTCAAAAATTGTTCCTGGGTATCACGGGCTGACATAGATGTTGGTTGCCTTGCATGATAGTCATTGACCTTCAAAACACAACTGCATCATTATAGCAGTAAATCTGCTATGGGGCGGTCTTAAAGCGCTTAAGCTGGGTACATACAGTCTGAATATTGGCCAGTTCAGCAGGAACCAGCCAGCATTCAGACCATGTGTACAGCTGTCCTTTCCGAAAGAAGGCGGTCTAAGGACTGGCTTTTATTAAAGGTACATGATGGAAAACCAGCATCCGATCAGAGACTAGTGTGTTCTGGTGGAGGGGAGCCCCCCTGTCAGAACACAAAGGCACAGTGGGAGAGATCGCTGCACTAATATCGCATAGTTAGTACAGCGATCTCTGGGGGGATTTAATTTGAAAACTAAAAAAAAATGAATGTGTATAGCAGGCATTAGCTGTGTATCAGCAGAGTGACAACTACTGTGCTTCTGACTCTCCGGAGATTAGAAGTGAGATTTGATGATGTTACTACTTTTCTGCTCTCCTTGCTGGAGGCTCTGACATAAGGAAGCAAAAGGCTGCTCTATCAAGATGACTGCCCCAAGCACACAGAGACATAGTGTAGAACAAGACACTATAAATCAATAATACGGAAAAGATCAGCTTTAGGTAGCAAGCAGGAAAGTACTGATGGCCAGTTTTTTGCCTTCTGCTTGCCTTTGTTCTAGAGTTACTTTCTTTATGTGGATTTGACTGTGTGCTTAACAGGCACTATAGTCTTCCCTGGGCAGTCATATTGCTGTACGAATATGTCACTGAAACGGTTTATATTACTGTATAGGTAATTAATCCTAACATAAAGGTTCTGATCCCATGGACAGGCCCCTAGCTGTCCCATCAGCGTATTAAATTGGGCCTTCTTTTCTGTTGCAGGCTAACTCGCCAAGAACAGTCTGCTTCTAGCTTTAGAAAATAGCCCACTCTTGTGTGAGCCTCTGCCAATGCCTGACACCACAGTGTACCTAACTCCCCTGCAGCTTTTAGTTGAGCTTGAGCCAGCTGAGGAGGGTAGCTCTGACTTCTAAGAAATAAGATTTATGTATTTTTTGTTTAAGAAGAGTTACAGCTGCATTTAATCTTCATATTTTGGCAAGTCCTTTCAACCAGATGGGTGAGGGTCCTACTGTTGTTTAAGAATTAAGTAATATGGCAGTCGGAAACTGAGCTTCATTTTTAAATTAAAATAAAAAGCCTTGTTAAATCATTAAAGAAATATTTTTATATGAATAAATGCAAATAATAGTGTGCTAGATTGCAAATATAAGCTTCATAATAAACTCCAGTGAATATGTGACAAATAGTGATCTTAAAAGATATATACAACGAAGTCCACATGCACAATATATAAATATATGAAACTCTTGAATGCTGAAGAAATGTGAATAAAATCAATCCGTGCTCCATGACCGTCTCCGCAGGGAATATGTGCTGACAGATAATAACCACCACCTCAGTGTGCAATGCCTGCTCACCTCAAATGAAGACCCCCTTGGGTCTTTTGGCACTTTCAATATTAATCCACACAAGGATCATACAAGGGTTTCAGCTAATGTCTCCAAGATTACCAGGACCTGTCCACAAATTATTAATTTCTCGCAAAAAGATTTTTCCCTTGAGAAAGTCACAGGACGTGAGATGCAACGCGTCAGGAGGAGCTGGTGATGACACTTCCGGTTTCTCATTATCCTGGATGTGTAGTGAGGAGGAGAGCTGTCCCAATGCTAAACGGATCATTCAATACGTTTTTATTACTGCGCAAATGTGAGTGCATATTATGTTATTAATTTTAAGCAATCTTGCGCGATGATGATGTTTTATTTGCTTTGAGAAATTGAACCTGGAGAAATTAATTATTTGTGTAGTCCTGGTAATCCTGGAGCCATTAGCTGAAACCCTTGTATGATCGAGCTGATCCTTGTGTAGAATAATATTGATGTGGACTCTTTTGTATATATTTTTTAAGATCACTATTTGTCACTTATTCACTGGAGTTTATTATGAAGCTTATATTTGGAATCTAGCACACTATTATTTACTTTTATTCACTTTTATATGTGGTGTTAGAACACATTTTAAATGGCTGCAGCTTTTTTTCATTTATATAATTAGCCATATTATGATTTTTAGTTTTTTAGTTTTATTCATATCAGCGCCTTAGTAATCATATTTTTTCATACTTCTATATAGTGCCCAAAGAATACTGTATATATGGTAGACAAGAGGAACCAGATCATAAAACAGAATTATAGTATAAAACAATTTTCCCCTATTTGCACTGTAAAAATAAATGAACACTAATGAAGTGAGCAGTGTGTAAGCACTGCTGTATTATGTAATAATCTTACATTCAGTCCTCCTTTAAAACCCTTTCATACTGGGGCCACTTTAGCGCTAAAGCGCCGCTCGTTTTAGCAGCGCTGTTTAAGCTGCGCTTTTCGGACCCAACGGGGTGCTTTTAACCCCAAATCGCTTTTCAGGCGTTTCAGAAGCGCTGCCATTCATTCCAATTGACAGGGCGTTTTGAGAGTGCTAAATACAATGCTCCCAAACCGCCCCAAAGATGCTGCTTGTAGGACTTTTCGGAAAGTCACTCAAGCGCACCGCCCCAGTGTGAAAAGTCACACTTGAATGAATGGGAGGCGGTTTTCAGGCACTTAGCAGAGGCTATTTCCAGTGCTAAAGCGCCTGAAAACTGCCCCACTGTGAAAGGGTTCTTGTAGTACAATCAGTGCGGAAACTTACAGGTCTGGAGCACATAGTTCACAGCAGGTCACTCACTCTGCAGCACGTCCATTCCAAAAATGTCTTGCTTTTTTGGGGACTGCAAGATGTTCAGTGTTTTGGAGGTGGGGAGAACATGATGCTCATCCACTCCTCCTCCAATATGTTAAACATCTGGTCCCTGTGACTGTAAGGGCTCATTCACATAGGAAGGCATGTGTTCAATTAAAGCAGAACTGATTATTAGCCGATTAGGACAGATTACAAGGAGGCAGGCTATAATTGCAGAAAAGAGTTGCAATATCTAATCTGCGATAAAATACACCTACCTGTTCGTAGTCTTCTATGGCATGTAAACTGAGCTGCACATGTACAGCTCAGATTACATTGCCGGCTTGGTCCCTGTAGGCTGGGATAACTGACTTCTGTTCATGAACAGAGTTGCATCATCCTGCTAGAAGATGGCAGCTCTGGCAAGGGACCCAGACCATTAGAGAAGAGGTGACTATATTGCCTTTAGCTCTGCTTTAAATTCAGAGGCAAAATGCAGCATGCAGGCACTTAAATGCAACATACTGGTGTGAACAGACTCCAGTGCATTTTCTCTGTGCTGAAGAATGCAGCAAAATGCATCTGGTATGAGCACTAAATATGTTATCGTTCTTTCTTTAACAGTGCATCCAGAAAGTATTCACAGCGCTTTACTTTTTCTACATTTTGTTAGGTTACAGCCTTATTCCAAAATGAATTAAATTCATTATTTTCCTCAAAATTTTACAAACAATACCCCATAATGACAATGTGAAAGAAGTTTGTTTGAAACCTTTGCAAATTTCTTAAAAATAAAAAGCGAACAAAATATCACATGTACATAAGTATTCACAGCCTTTGTCATGACACTCAAAATTTAGCTCAGGTGCATTCTGTTTCCACTGATCATCCTTGAGATGTTTCTACTTGATTGGAGTCCACCTGTGGTAAATGCAGTTGATTGAATATGTTTTGGAAAGGCACACACCTGTCTATATAAGGTCCCACAGTTAACAGTGCACAGTGGCCTCCTTCCTCCGTAAATGGAGGAAGTTTGGAACCACCAAGACTCTTCATAGAGCGGGCTGCCTGGCCAAACTAATTGATCGGGAGAAAAGGGCCTTAGTCAAGGAGGTGACCATGAACCCGATGGCCACTCTGGCAGAGCTCCAGCACTTCTCTGTGGAGAGAGGGGAAACTTCCAGAAGAACACCATCTCTGCAGCACTCCATCTATCAAGCCTGTATTGTAGAGTGGCCAGACGAAAGCCACTCCCCAGTAAAAGGCACATGAAAGCCCCCTGGAGTTTGTCAAAAGGCACCTGAAGGACTCTGACCATGAGAAACAAAATTCTCTGGTCTGATGGAACAAAGATTAAACTCTTTGGCCTAAATGGCAAACGTCCTGTCTGGAGGAAACCAGGCACCGCTCATCACCTGGCCAATACCATCCCTACAGTGAAGTATGGGGATGGCAGCATCATGCTGTGGGGATGTTTTTCAGCAGCAGGAACTGGGAGACTAGTCAGGATCGAGGGAAAGATGAATGCAGCGATGTACAGAGGCATCCTTGATGAAAACCTGCTCCAGAGCACCCTAAGCACACAGCCAAGATAACAAAGGAGTGGCTACGGGACAACTCTGTGAATATTCTTGAGTGGCTCAGCCAGAGCCCAAACTTGAACTCGATTTAACATCTCTAGAGAGATCTGAAAATGACTGTGCACCGACGCTCCCCATCCAACCTGATGGAGCTTGTGAGGTCAAATACAGAAGAATGGGAAAAACCGCTCAAAAATAGGTGTGCCAAGCTTGTAGCATCATACCCAAAAAGACTTGAGGCTGTAATTGGTGCCAAAGGTGCTTCAACAAAGTATTGAGCAAAGGCTGTGAATACTTTTGTACATGGAAATTCTTTTGTTTTTTATTTTTAATAAATTTGCAAATATTTCAAACAAACTATGTGGAAAAAGTGAAGCGCTGTGAATACTTCCCAGATGCACTGTATATGACCAATACATTTCCAATTGTTTTTTTTTTTTTTTTGCTGTTGAACAGGCTGTGGTTAGGGTTGTAATTTAGGTTGTGGTATTGCTTAATTTGGGCTGCAGTGATTTGAACTGTGGTTAGGACTGTAATTTGGGCTTTAGTTAGAATGGAAATTTGTGCTGTGGTTAGGGTGGAAATTTGGGCTGAGGTTAGGGTGGAAATTTGGGCTGAGGTTAGGGTGGAAATTTGGGCTGAGGTTAGGGTGGAAATTTGGGCTGTGGTTAGGGTGGAAATTTGGGCTGAGGTTAGGGTGGAAATTTGGGCTGAGGTTAGGGTGGAAATTTGGGCTGTGGTTAGGGTGGAAATTTGGGCTGTGGTTAAGGTGGAAATTTGGGCTGTGGTTAGGGTGGAAATTTGGGCTATGGTTAGGGTGGAAATTTGGGCTATGGTTGGAGTGGAAATTTAGGCTTTGGTAAGTGCTGTAATTTGGGCTGCGGTTACGGTTGAAATTTGGGCTGCGGTTACGGTTGAAATTTGGGCTTTGGTAAGGGCTGAAATTTGGGCTGTGGTTAGGACACAGTAATATGGGCTGTGGTTAGGACACCGTAATATGGATTGTGGTTAGGACACAGTAATATGGGCTGTGTTTAGGACACAGTAATATGGGCTGTGTTTAGGACACAGTAATATGGGCTGTGTTTAGGACACAGTAATATGGGCTGTGGTTAGGACACAGTAATATGGGCTGTGGTTAGGACACAGTAATATGGGCTGTGGTTAGGACACAGTAATATGGGCTGTGGTTAGGACACAGTAATATGGGCTGTGGTTAGGACACAGTAATTTGGGCTGCGGTTTGGGTGGTCATTTGTGCTGTGGTTTGGGAGGTCATTTGGGCTGTGGTTATAAATCATGATTTGTGGTTTGACTAGAGTGGTGATTTGGGCTGCGAGATGAGAAAAAGGGTTTCTCAGTTCTCTTTCCATTTTTAAATCTGAAAGAAAAAAGTACATTCAGATAAACAAAGTCGTGTCTGAACTGAAAAAAGAAAATACTAAAAACTATTGTGTGCACTGAGCAACTGTGCTAAATAAATCTGGATATAATGGTGCTCACAAATAAGAATACATTGGGTAAAATAAGTATTGAACATACCATTTTTCTAGGTAGATATGTTTTTAAAGGTGCTATTGACATGAAATTTTCACCACATCGATAACAACCCATGCAATCCATGCTTACAAAGAAACAAAAACAAATATGTTTAGAAACAAAGTTATGTGTAATAAAATGGAATGACACAGAGAAAAAGTATTGAACACTCTAACTGAAATTTATTTAATACTTCATGCAAATCCTTTGCTGGTAATGATAGCTTCAAGATGCCTCCTGTATGGAGAAACTAGTTGCATGCATTGCTCAGGTGAGATTTTGGCCCATTCTTCCACACAGTCTTCATGTTTTGAAGGTTTCATGGGCCTCTTTTATAAACTCTGATCTTTAGTTCTCTCCCTATATTTTTTCTTTGATTCAAGTCAGGTGATTGGCTGGGTCATTTTAGCAGCTTCATTTCCTTTTTTTGAAACCAATTGCGTGTTTCCTTGGCTTTGTGTTTGGGATCATTGTTTTGCTGAAATGTCCATCCTCTCTTCTTCTTTATCATCCTGGATTTTTATCAAGAATGTCTTGGTACATTTTTCCATTCATCCTTCCTTCAATGATATGAAGATTGTTAGTACTGTATGCTGAAAAATAGCCCCACACCATGATGTTCCCACCTCCAAACTTCACTGTTGGTATGGGGGTGGTCTTGGGGTGATGTGCAGTGCCATTTGACCTCCAAACATGGTGTGTATTATGGCATCCAAAGATTTAAATTTTGGTCTCATCTGACCAGAATATTTTCCCCCAGTATTTCACAGGCTTGTCTAAATGTTGTGCAGCAAACTTTAAATGGGCTTCAACATGCTTTTTCTTCAGCAATGGAGTCTTGTGTGGTGAGTGTGCATACAGACCATGGTGGCTGCGTGCATTACTTATTATTTTCTTTGAAACAATTGTACCTCTAATTCCAAGTCTTTATGAAGCTCTCCACAAGTGGTCTTTGACTCTTGGACAATGCCTCTGATAATTCTTTTTACTCCTCTGTCAGAAATCTTGCGAGGAGCACCTGGTCATGGCCGGTTTATGGTGAAATATTGTTCTTTCCACTTCCAGATTATGGCCCTAACAGTGCTTACAGGAACATTCAGAAGCCACCAATGCCATCAGTAAGTTTTGCAACAATAAAGCTGTGAAGGTCTTGAGAGATCTCTTTGCTTTTACCCATCATGAGATGTTTCTTGTGTGACACCTTGGTAATGAGACTCTTTTTTAACCACCTCAATACAGTGCACTTACACACCCTTCCTGCCCAGACCAATTTTCAGCTTTCAGCGCTCTCACAGTTTGAATGACAATTACTCAGTCATGCAACACTGTACCAATATGAAACTTGCGTCCTTTTTTTCACACAAATAGAGCTTTCTTTTGGTGGTATTTAATCACTAGTGGGTTTTTTATTCTTTTGTGCTATAAATTTTAAAAAACCGTAAATTTTGTGAAAAAAATGCCTTTTTCTTAGTTTCTGTCATAAAATTTTGCTAATTAGTAATTTTTCTTCATAAATTTTGGCCAAAATTTATACTGCTACATATCTTTGGTAAAAATAACCCAAATTAGTGTATATTATTTGATCTTTGTGAAAGTTATAGCGTCTACAAACTATGTTGCCAATCACTGAAAATTGATCACATCTGATCAGGCCTTCAGTACATCAGGTATATCTCATTTCTTGAGACACTAACAAGTCAGGAAAGTACAAATACCCCCCAAATGACTACTTTTTAGAAAGTAGACAATCCAAGGTATTAACTAAGTAGCATGGTGAGTTTTTTTAAGTTGTAATTTTTTTCCCACAGTTCTTTGCAAAATGAAGATTTTTTTTTTTTTTTTTACAAAATTGTCAAATTATCAGGTTATTTCTCACACACAGCATATGCATACAACGAATTACACCCCAAAATACATTCTGCTACTCTTCCAGAGTATGGCGATACCACATGTGTGAGACTTTTACACAGCCTGGCCACATACAAAGGCCCAACAATGAAGTAGCACCTTCAGGCGTTCTATGAGCATAAATGACACATCTCATTTCTCAACCACCTATTACATTTTTGAAGGCCCTAGAGCACCAGGATAATGGAATTGCCCACAAAATGACCCCATTTTGGAAAGAAAACACCCCAACGTATAATCTATGAGGCATGATGAGTCTTTTGAACGGTTAATTTTTTCCAGAAATTTTTGGAAAATGTGGGAAAAAAATGAAAACGCATTTTTTTTTTACACAAAGTTGTCAATTTATAAGATATTTCAAACACATAGCATGTATATAGCAACAATTACACCCCAAAATAATTCTGCTACTCTTCCCGAGTATGGTGATACTACATGTGTGAGACCTTTACACAGCCTGGCTACATACGGAGGCCCAACATATTACACATCTCAATTCATCACACTTTTGAGGCTCCTTGAGCACCAGGACAGTGTAATTACCCACAAAATGACCCCATTTTGGAAAGCAAACACCCCAACATATATTCTATGAGGCATGAGCTGCAAATAGGTACTTGGGTACTCTGATGGGCTGGAGACAGATACTCGGGTAACTTGATGGGCTGGTGACAGGTACTGGGGTAACTTGATGGGCTAGTGACAGGTACTCAGGTACTCTGATGGGCTGGTGACAGGTACTCGGTTACTCTGATGGGCTGGTGACGGGTACTCGGTTACTCTGATGGGCTGGTGACAGGTACTCAGTTACTCTGATGGACTGGTGACAGGTACTCGGTTACTCTGATGGGCTGGTGACAGGTACATGGGTACTCTGATGGGCTGGTGACAGGTACTTGGGTATTCTGATGGCCTGGTGACAGGTACTCGGGTACTCTGATGGCCTGCTGACAGGTACTCGGTTACTCTGATGGGCTGGTGACAGGTACATGGGTACTCTGATGGGCTGGTGACAGATACTTGGGTATTCTGATGGCCTGGTGACAGGTACTCAGGTACTCTGATGGCCTGGTGACAGGTACTCAGGTACTCTGATGGCCTGGTGACAGGTACTCTGATGGGTTACAGATAGGTACTCCGATGGGCTGGTGACTGGTATTCGGGTACTCTGAAGGGCGGTGACAGGTACTCAGGTACTCGGTACTCATAAGGACTGTGAAAGGTAATCAGGTACTCATATGGACTGTGACAGGTACGCGGGTGCTCATATGCACTGTGACAGGTACTCAGGTGAATTGTGACAGGTACTCAGATACTCATATGGACTGTGACAGGTACTCGGGTACTCAGATGAACTGTGACGGGTACTCAGATGGACTGTGACAGGTACTCTGGTACTCTGATGGACTGTGACAGGTACTCGGGTACTCTGATGGACTGTGACGGGGACTCTGATGGACTGTGACAGATACTCATATAGACTGACAGATACTCAGATGGACTGTGACAGGTACTCGGGTACTCTGATGGACTGTGACAGGTACTCGGGTACTCTGATGGACTGTGACAGGTACTCGGGTACCCAAAAGAACTGTGACAGATACTCATATAGACTGACAGGTACTCAGATGAACTGTGACAGGTACTTTGATGGGTGGTGACAGGTCCTCTTTATTGGGCGGGGCAATCAGTGTGATTGGTGTACACTGTAAGCGGTAACGAGATGTTACCGCAATCTCCTCCTCACACACGATCGGTGTGTGAGGAGGAGAACCTGGTAACATCTTGTTACCGGTTTGTTGACATTTAGTGATGGGCTGTGAAAGGATCACAGTCGATCACATGGTAAACAGCTGCCGGTTTACCAGCATCAGTGATATACCAGCAGTGTTCCTGGGAACACGCCGCCACCGACGTGCATTCGCAGCGCGCTCGAGATTGCGCGAATGCGCCGTGCAAAGTGGGGCAGTACCACCTGTAATCGGCCGTGTGTTAAACAGCCATACCCAATGGCTCTTTACCCCCCCTCGGTGGCGAGCGGTGTCTCCGTGACATGCCGCCACGAAAGGAACAGGGATGTGTGCACACGATCGCATGCATTCCGTGTTTAAATGGAGGGACGTCATATGACGCCCTCCCAGAACGAGAGCCGCGCGCCTGGCCGTCATATGACAGCCGGCGGGCGTCTAGCAGTTAAAGGCCATCAGTTGAGACTGAACCAGCTGATATTATTTTGCACTGACAAGGGGCAGGATTGCTTTCTAATTACTGATATATTTTAGCTGGTGTCTAGGCTTTCCATGCCTTTTTGCACTTCCCTTTCTTCATGTGTTCAATACTTTTTCCCTGTATCATTCCATTTTATTACACATAACTTAGTTCCTGAACTTATTAGTTTCGGTTTCGTTGTATGTATGGATTGCATGGGTTGTTATCGACATGTGAAAATATCATGTCAATAGCACCTTTAGAAATATATTTACCTAGAAAATTGGTGATGTGTACAATACTTATTTTACCTGCTGTATGTCCTCGTCTTAAATTGGAACATGAGTATAACAGGGAAATATATACCCCATACAGACAAATGACTAGAGGTTTTATACTTTGAAATAGACATGCAGCTTTTGTGTGACTTTGAAAATTCTTGTATATTGCAAATGGAGCACATTATTCATGTAATAATATTACTATTACATACACACTCATCTATTTCCTCTATTTGTACGCAGTGTTCAACTAAAGCCATATAACTGAAATGTAAAAAAATTACTTGAAGACGTCTGCTAGCCTTTTTTTTTCTATGTAATGGACTTACTGCGCTGTCTTCTGAAAAGCTTTTAGGTGCAAACCGTTTAAAGTTGTGAACAGATATGGCAAGTGTTCCTAAATTCTAGATACAGAAAAAGAAATAATAGACGTAAGAAAGAAGGAGAAAAAAACAAAGCCAACAAAAATCCCCTTAACTGTTTATTTAACTAGAACAGTAAAGTTAAGAGCATTAATGAGATGCCTATTATTTCTGACCTGATGAAAGGAAGAGGTTAGCTCCCGAAAGCTTGTTAGGAGAAATCGCAGCCAGTCCATTAAAAAAAAAAAAAAAGTATCATAAACCACAAATGTGGTGGAACATCATCCTTCACCGGACTGAACTGGATGCTACATTAAATTATAAACAGAATATTTTATGACTGGTTTTTAAAGGCTGAACAACTTTTTATTTTTTTTATTTTTCTTTATCCAGTTTCAGATCTCATTTTTCTTAACCCTTTCAGCTTTCAAGAGCACGGGTACATGCTTAAAGCGTAACAAAACCCTCCTATCCTTCAGAGCTAAGGCAGCTGTCACCTTAGCTGTTATTTGACCTGCAGTTGCCAAGATGCTGCATACAGTGGATATAAAAAGTCTACACACACCTGTTAAAATGTCAGGTTTCTATGATGTAAAAAAATGAGACAAAGATAAATCATTTCAGAACTTTTTCCACCTTTAATGTGACATATAAAATGTACAACTCAATTGATAAACAAACTGAAATCTTTTAGGAGGGGGAAATACAACTAAACAAACTAAAATAATGTTGTTGCATAAGTGTGCACACCCTCTTATAACTGGGGATGTAGCTGTGTTCAGAATTAAGCAGTCACATTTAAACTCATGTTAAATAGCAGTACACACCTTCCATCCTTTAAAGTGCCTCTGATTAAGGTTCCGCTAGTAGGTCTTTCCTGACATTTTCTTAGTTGCATTCTACAGCAAAAGCCATGGTACACAGGGAGCTTCCAAAGCATCAGAGGGATCTCGTTGTTAAAAGGTATCAGTCAGGAGAAGGGTACAAAAGAATTTCCAAGGCATTAGATAAACCATGGAACACAGTGAAGACAATCATCATCAAGTGGAAAAAATATGGCACAACAGTGACATTACCAAGAACTGGACGTCCCTCTAAAATGGATGAAAAGACGAGAAGAAAACGGGTCAGGGAGGCTGGCAAGAGGCCTTCAACAAAATATTGGTTTAAGGGTGTGCACACTTATGCAACCATATTACTTTGTATTTTTTTATTTTTACTTCCCTCCACCTAAAAGATTTCAGTTTGTTGCTCAACCGAGTTGTACAGTTTATAGGTCACATTAAAGGTGGAAAAAATTCTGGAATTATTTACCTTTGTCTTGTTTTTTTACATCACAGAAACCTGACATTTTAACAGGGGTGTGTGGACTTGTTATATCCACTGTATGCGATAATTTATTACACCAGCAATTTGATGGCTTGAAAGCACAAGCAACTGTGACTTACCATTCATGGCAAGCCTTGAGGCTTGGTTCACACTAATGCCGGATGTGGCTCGCAGCAGTGGTCCGGTGTGTCCCCGTTCTCCATTTCAGGGATGAATCGGGGCCAAATTTTTGCCTGAATTCGGCCCTGAAATGGAGCCAAAGACGCACGGGACTCCTGCGCAAGCCGCTCCGCAGCTGCCACGGAGATGTGTGAATCGGCTGCATAGAGAGCCGGTCACAATCTCCTGTCATGCGAAATGGATGCGGAGAAACCCGCATCCAATTGGCACTAGTGTTAACCTAGCCTGAATGTAAGGATTTTTGGAAATCATTAAATCAGTGGCTTTACTTCCACTTTAAAAAGTTCTCATATTATCAGAAAATAACAACTGTCCCGCCATTCTCTTGTTAGCTTGATATCTGCAGCAACCAATAAGAACCTTATTCTTCTTTTTCAAACCTGAGCTGCAGAAAGAACAGTTGGAAGATTGTTGTTATGGACAGTAAGAGTTTTTTTTTCCTGTAGCACCTTTCATAGTTCAACAGTGCAAAATAGTATCAGCTAGTTCAGTCTCAACTTCACTTACTTGAAGTGTATCTAAATCTACAAACCATAATGTAATATATTGCATCTTGTCAGTCCTTAGATGTGGTGGCTGCATTAATTTCCCTCATTAGGCTTTTGCTCCTTAAAGTCATTCTAAGGTTGCCATTTTTTTTAAATACCAAACCTGGTATACTTACCTTCTCTGTGCAATGGTTTTGCACAGAGTAACCCCAATCCTCTTCTTTTTGGGTCCCCCGCTGGCTCCTTCGCCCTGCCAAGTGCCCCCAAAAGCAAGTCTCTTATGGGGGCACTTGAGCTGCGCTCCTGTAAATGGACATTGTCCACTCACGCATGGCTCAGCCCCACCCCGCTCTCTCTGTGACTGACAGCAGCAGGAGCCAATAGTTCCCGCTGCTGTGTGAGCCAATGAGGATAGAGAGACCCCGGAGAGTCGCTGCTCTGATGCACATCGCTGGATCAAGATGGGGTTTAGGTTAGTATAAGGGGGGTGGGGCTACACCCAGAAGGTTTTTTTTTTTACCGTAAAGCGGACCTTTAGTCGTTTTTGTGTTTATAAACACACGCACTCATCTGTCCCAGGCTCCAACAATGTGGCTGCCCGAACCCTCGGCTCTCTTCCTTTCCTCGGCATTACAACTGTCTGCACCCGGCTGTGACAGCTTGCGGCTTTACAGCCAGGTGCGCAATGCGCGAATGGTCGAGCAATCTGCTGGGACTTGTGACTTGTCCCAGAAGAGGGAGGGAGAGAGGAGAACTTCCGCTGGGATTGCCTAGGTGGTCTGAGCAGAAGTGGGAGCTGGTACCTGTCAAAACTAGGTACCCGCTCCCCCCAAAAAAACTTCCCCTTTTGGGTGGAGCTCCACTTTAATGCATAGAATGCATTAAGGTAAAAAAAACTTCTGCCTTTAGAACCACTTTAATTTTCACTTAAATGATCTTGCCAGTAATTTTTACAGTGGATATAAAAAGTCACCCCCCCCCCCCTTGTTAAAATGTCAGGTTTCTGTGATGTAAAAAAATGAGACAAAGATAAATAATTTCAGAACTTTTTCCACCTTTAATGTGACCTATAAACTGTACAACTCAGTTGAGCAACAAACTAAAATCTTTTAGATGGAGGGAAGTAAAAAAAAAAAAAAAATAATAATAATAATATGGTCGCATAAGTGCGCACACCTTTAAACTAACACTTTGTTGAAGCGCCTTTTGATTTTATTACAGCACTTTATTACAGCATGGCACATCTTGGCTTGGCAATATTTGCCCACTCTTCTTTGCAAAAACACTCCAAATCTGTCAGATTGTGAGGACATCTCCTGTGCACAGCCCTCTTCAGATCACTACAGATTTTCAATGGGATTCAGGTCTGGGCTCTGGCTGGTCCATTCCAAAACTTTAATCTTCTGGTGAAGCCATTCCTTTGTTGACTTGGATGTATGCTTCAGGTCGTTGTCATGCTGAAAGATGAAGTTCCTCTTCATCTTCAGCTTTCTAGCAGAAGCCTGAAGGTTTTGTGCCAATATTGACTGGTATTTGGAACTGTTCATAATTCCCTCTACCTTGACAAAGGCCCCTGTTCCAGCTGAAGAAAAACAGCCCCAAAGCATGATGCTACCACCACCATCATGCTTCACTGTGTGTATGGTGTTCTTTTGGTGATGTGCAGTGTTGTTTTTGCACCAAACATATCTTTTGGAATTATGGCCAAAAAGTTCAGCCTTGGTTTCATCAGACTATAACACATTTTCTCACATGCTTTTGGAATACTTCAGATGAGTTTTTGCAAAATGTACCTGGGCTTTAATGTTTTTCATTGTAAGAAAAGGCTTCTGTCTTGGCACTCTACCCCATAGCCCAGACATATGAAGAATACAGGATATTGTTGTCACATGTACCACACAATCAGTACTTGCCAGATATTCTTGCAGCTCCTTTAATGTTGCTGTAGGCCTCTTGGCAGCCTCCCTGACCAGTTTTCTTCTCGTCTTTTCATAAATTTTGGAGGGAGGTCCAGTTCTTGGTAATGTCACTGTTGTGCCATATTTTCTCCACTTGATGATGACTGTGTTCCATGGTATATCTAATGCCTTGAAAATTCTTTTGTACCCTTCTCATGACTGATACCTTTTAACACTGAGATCCCTCTGATACTTTGGAAGCTCCTTGCAGACCATGGCTTTTGCCTGATGCGACTAAGAAAATGCCAGGAAAGACCCATTAGAACAGCTGAACTTTATTTGGGGTTAATCAGAGGCACTTTAAAGGATGGAAGGTGTGTACTGCTATTTCACATGAGTTTTAATGTGATTGCTTAATTCTGAACACAGCTACGTCCCCAGTTATAAAAGGCTGTGCACACTAATGCAACCACATTATTTTAGTTTTTTAGTTTTACTTCCCCCTCCTAAAAGATTTCAGTTTGTTTATCAACTGAGTTGTACAATTTATAGGTCACATTAAAGGTGGAAAAAGTTCTGAAATGATTTATCTTTGTCTCATTTTTTTACATCACAGAAACCTGACATTTTAACAGGTGTGTGTAGACTTTTTATATCCACTGTATCTGTCTTGGGGTGATAGTGGTAAACTACACATCTATGGAAGAGCGACACTGTCATAGGACAAGAAGCATGTTAGGACTTCAGTACATCTCCCCTCTTCTCCATAATATGAAGGAAGGTGTGCTGTAGTCCCTAACACACTTACTGTCCTAGCATGGCAATGCTTACTGTACTGCGTCAATGGAGGAAAAACATTGACACGCAAGGGCAGGAAGTGTGTTAGGGCTATTGTATATAGTAGGCTATATTAAACCTCCCTGTCTCCTCTTCTGCATGACACAGAGGTTGTTCTGTAGTCCTAACACACTTTCTATCCTAGGGTGAAAGCATTGTTTCTAAATAGGCCAAAAATCCATACAAACTTTCACAGCTCTGAGCTCTGATCAAATTCCAACCACTGTGGGCATGCTGGGAGCCAGCCAAGCTACCTGTCCACAATCTGTGCAGATATAATATAAAAGTAGAGATCTCTATGATTAAGTCCATTAGGTGGGGCAGCCTTGTGGCAGCGATCTGCGGCATGTGTTGGTTGAATCAGATTTGACAGGAGTGATGTCATCAGTGTGTGTCCTGTTTGTACTCTATATTGCTACGCCATACTGTAGATACAGTACAGCAAGTAATAATTGTTACCCTAGGACAGGAAGTGAGTTAGGATAACAGAACACCTTCCTCTTTGTTATGGGCAAGGGGAGGGGAGGTGTTTTGTAGTCCTAAAATAAGAGAAGGGGCAACACTTGATTTCTGGCAGGATGAACAGGTATTTTTTTGCACTTATACAAACATAATAAAAAAAAAAGTAAAATAGTATATTTAACAGACAAAAGGGGAACACATTAGAGAAATTCATTGATTTGAAATGGGTGAAAACAAGAGCATTTCCTGTTGCCTATAGCAACCCAGACTTCCGGCTGTCATTTGTGCAAGGCAAACTTAAAAGTTAAATAGGAAAAAGATTAAATAAGGTTTTTATGGGAAGCAAGACATTTTCTACTAGTTTTTAAACATAAGCCAACAAAGTGTTTCACACCTGCAGCGTACTATGAGGTTTGCATTCATTAGCTAACTGCATATTGTGTATGTACTTCTCTTTACAGGTGGGTGCAAGTTGCTTGCCCGAGACTTTCAATTGACTGGGGAACAGCCTTCTCAAGGCCTCTGCTTACTCCATATGAGGTTTGTCATCATCTGGTAAATCTACTTACTGCATGTCCCTTTTTCTTTGTTTCTTGCTTATAGATGGAATTGAAAGGTCAGTGTGCCCAATGTGGATATTTTAGTAGTAGATTGCAGTAGGTTGAGTTGTCTACAGTACCTGATTCTTATGTAACTAGGCTGGGGCATAGGAATTCTACATTCTGTGCAATGTGCTTCCAGCTCTTCCTACCTACTGCAGCTATTGAAAGAGAATCTCTCTTTCTATATAAACTCTCAAGTTACACTGCTAGGAAAGAGCCAGGATGTGTACTAGGTAAACCACAGCTCTGGAGTACTTGATACATGAAAGCTAGAGGGTCAATCAGCATCCAGCAAACAGCAAAGGTAGGTGTTCAGGGTGGAACGTTTAAGTAAAGAAATACATTTCTAATGAGGTATCTGTATCCTTTGTCAGAGATGTTGGTACTTGATAATAATATACTATATAATATATATATATATATATATATATATATATATGCACCACAGTATGAAAGTCTGTTAGCAGAGCTTTGATCATAGATCTTCACAGAGGTGCAAGGAGCAGAAAAGAACAATCAGCATGTTACATTCAAAGCAGGAAGCACAGAATGTACTGTATATGTAATGAGCGAATATAATCACGTTTGTATGTACATAACATTTTACAAAAAAAAAGTTTTTTCAAGTATTTATACATTTTGGCAAGGTAACTTAAAGGCTAAGTACACCTTAAAAAATAAATAAATAAATAAATGTGCATTTATTGTTTTTTTACACTGCAGCCTGCAAAACATTGCATCCGAAATCGGTGGATACCAGGCTTCTGCACACTCAGTACAGTTCCGTACCTCCCATACAGGCAGTTACTGAAGTGCAGTAAGAATCGATGAACTACGGGGGCACTCATCAGCAGTCGGTTCATTGAGAACTACAAACCGTCTACCTTGGTGGAAGACAGGACTTGTAGTTCATTAATTCACAGATCTCTTTGAATTAATGGCAAGGCACTGTTTTTAAAATGTGACAGCGGGTGCGGGGAGAGGAACCCCAGCCTGCTGTCACGAGGGGGGCTCAGGGGAAGAGGTCAGCTGCTGCACAGTAACATGTTGCATGTTACACCCTAAAATCAGGTGTAACATGTAACATGCTACAGGAGGTTAACTTATCCGCTAAAGCAGGGGTCTTCAAACTATGGCCACCCAGTTGTTCAGGAACTACAATTCCCATCATGCCTAGTCATGTCTATGAATGTCAGAGTTTTACAATGCCTCATGAGACGTGTAGTTCCGCAACAGCTGGAGGGCCGTAGTTTGGAGATCCCTGCTCTAAAGGAAACCTGCTGTTTTTGGACAGTTTTCTCTTACCATTTACTTTTTTATAAATTGAATTGTGCTGTTTTGTATATTGTTTGTATACTTATTTTACAAATAAGCATTTAATTCATGGTGCAGAGCATAATGGGCTTGCTACATAGAAATCCCAGAAGTGGCCAGTGGGCTTGTTGACCGATTTGGTCTAATTGAATATTTATATGTGTCAGCTTGATCTAGACGACAGGAAGAGAGGTGGGAGTCACTTTTCTGACTTGTTCAACTGTGTTTGTATTGGCAATGGAGCTGAATATAAGTTGATCAAATTACCCAGGCTATTCATGGCATAGTAGTAAATCACTCTGCACAACTATGCATTCTCAAGAGTGCACCACCTTTGGGCTGTAAGTGGTAAATACATTTTTCTGAACATAATATAAAATAAATACAAATGCAATATAAATACAATAAGTGATATTTCAGTCATTGGTGGAGTCTGCACACTTGCATTATCTCATATGGACTTTGGTAGTGAGAAATTCTAGCTATGTTCCCTGTGCATGTTTACACCTGCCTTGCAGTCTTACCTCTTTTGCTGCAAATTGGGGATTCCTTAAGTGTTTCTACTCTTGATGTTATATTCTTCATAATATAAAAAATGAAAATTGCAAAAAGTTGGATTGGGGGTGCAGATATGAGAACTCAAACAATGAGACCTCAGCATTGGCGTATCAGAGAGATAAAAAGAACCTACTGGAGAGATATAAGGAACTGTTAGGTAGTTCAACTCTCTAGCACAGTGATGGCCAGCTTACTTGATGTAGGGAGCTTGAAGTGCAGCTCTCGACAACACTAATGGACCCCACATAATATTCAGTGAACACAGTGCTACAGAAATGTTAGTAACACACAACAGGAGTAAGGCCACAAGAGATTGTCAGAGACTATAAACAGTCTATAGGAGGGACAGCCATACACTGGAGACAGATTTTATGAGGCTGCTATTTTCCCTTTACAAAGCAGTGTTTCCACATTTGTGCTCTTTACAACACCCTTTAATTTGCTTTTAGGTTTGATATTTATCTCAGGATTATAAAAGATCAGACAAAAAAAAAAAAAACATAAAAAGAGATAAAGAATGGACAGCACAGACAAAATAAGACAGCATTAAAGAAATAAACCAAACCATTTACCTGCTAGAAGCCAGTCGAAATAATTTTTCTTTACTGGCTTGAGTAAGTACTAAAACACAAGCCACTAGCTACTGGGGCCCTGAGGGCTGCACTATGGGCACATTTACACTTACTTTAACACACATTAAAGTGCCTACTGCTTCAACATGCTTTTGTGATGTGTTTTTGATGCTTCTGTTATACTTTAATGAAGCTTGGCAATAGACCTGTGTGTGTGTTGATTTTCAGTTTGCTTTAAAGTGCTCAGTAGAACCCAGGCATAGTAGTACCACCACTCAGCAGATCCCCAGCTCATTAGTACCCCTGTTCAGCAGATCCCCAGCTCATTGATACCCTTGTTCAGCAGATAACCAGCTTATTATTACCCTCGTTCAGCAGATCCCCTACCCAGTAGTACACCCAGCTCTGCTGATGCCCCACTCAGTAGAAACCCCCAACACCAAGAAAGTGACATGGGGTATTATTTTTGAAGCAAAGCAAACACAATATGTAAACAGGACTGTAGGCTTTCCATTTTATTTAGTGACAGGTGCTTTGATTAGCAGTCAAAGTGTGTTTTAAAAGTGTGTCCAATGCCACATTTTAAATCAAGTGCAAACGAGCCCTAAAAGTGCCAATGGGGTGCAGGTTGAGCATTATGGGTCTTACGTATACAAAATACTGAAAATCCATATTCAGTTGAGTGACTCTTTCAAAGAGGATATAGATTCCTTTTAAAGGCTGAAATAGGGACACAGCTTGAAGTAAGTAGACAAATGATGTGTTGGTCCACCTGGTGTTTGCTGTAATACAGGCTAGTGCATTGGATCCTAGTTTTTCTGCTATTACATTTGTTCAACAGAGGTCATTATTACCTATGTTTGGCTTGCAGCTACATTTCACTTACTGCATGGGTCATAGGACAAGGACCCACGCTGTTTTTTTTTTTGTTTTTGTTTTTTTCAGTTATTTAAATCCAAAAGAGATCTCTTTTGAAAGTTGCTTGTGAGTTGTTTACTATCAGCAAAATGTGCAGTAGTTATAAATGGTATTATCTCATACCCTTTTCACATTTTTCATTATAGTGAAAGGTATGCAAACATTGAAGAATAGATTGACAGTCTTTGACCCACATCTTGATGTTGCCCTGTGTGTCCTATGATGCTCAGCCAACCATAAGTTTCCCAATCTCTCTGTTAGATGAAGCAGTTCTAAGAGACCCAGAAAAGGTCAACAATGCTAGATCTGTCAATCTAAATCATATTGTTATTGGAATCTTTTCCCTAGATTTTCTTTGTTAGCGTGGTAGCTCATTTATATCAAGCACATCTTACGCCATCATTATCCAAGATAAAATAAAAATATATTCATGTTCAATAATCTGTCTTTTGGGGATTCTAGGGCATAAAGGTCCAGCCAGACATTATGAGTTGCCTTCACTCTCTGCGGGTTGCCTGCAAATTCATTGGAAATCATTTTTGTATGTTAGCTGGTATAATGATGCCCAGGGTCATGAGGCCTTCTGCTCACTTTATAAATTAAGTGGATTTTCAGTTGATACAATTTTGTTTTTAAATTATATAAAAGAGACACGACTGATCATTTGTAATACTTATGTTGAATAAGTGAAGCAATACTAGAATATACATTGAATAAGAGATCGGATAAGCCCATGATATTGTTATCTGCAGCCTTGGGATAAAGATGGTCAGCTTGACTCTCAATGGCCTCCTTTATTCAAAAGCATAAAATGTTCCCAAGCAATAAATATTACATCGGGCTAGTACACTGGTCAACTTGGTATTTGTGGGAGGTTGCATCAAAAATATACATATTTCTGCTAACTAGTACTTGTCCAGGCTCTTTTAAACAGGAGAAGCTCAAGTTAGGTGTCCACACCAAAGGAGGACAAACTCAAAAGAGCAAGGGTTTATTGGGGTGAACAATGAAATGAAAACCTAATATACCTAAATATAGAAACAGAAAATATATACATTGATAATAAATTATTTTGGTATGTAAATTCCATTCACATCACCCTGTGCTCTTTTCAGGCCTCTGTAGCTCTTAAGGAAGCAGAATGGCAGAATACGTATCCAATGGACTTTTATGCCAACCAGTCTCTGGGTCCTTGGACAGTAAACCATGAGTCCCATCGGCCTCCCAGAATTGCTGCTAAACAAACAAAGGTGAGTTCAGGTACAAGCAACACTTATGTGCTAAACCATTATATTTGTGGATAGTAATATTTTGTTAAATGTTTTTTCTTAGCATCAGCCTCTTATCACAGCTTTATACAGCCACCTAGTACTTGCTTTATTGTTTAAGGTTTCTGGGCTGTTTTTATGGAATCAAAATATCTCTTTTGATTTTGAACACATAAATGTCTTTGCATTTCTCTCTAGTCCCCCTGATTTGCAGTGCACCAACTGCACCACCTAGTGGTCAGAGATTTGCTTACTGCCTTTGGGCTGATATGTCTTTGCAATGCATGTGTACCTTTGGGAAGTTTTTGTTTAATAAATCAGAATGAGCTTAACATGCATAGTGTTAATATAGGAGTTAATAATCCTCATTGGATGTTGCAGATGGCCAAGCACATATACTGAGATTGTGTTTATGATTATGGCTCATTATGGTACATGGATGTGCTGTTCAAAGAGAAATGGAATTCAAGTAGCACAAGCTTCTTTTACATAGAAGGCATTTCTTAATGGATATGTGGAACCTTGAGCCAGTAGGAAGCCCAACATAGAAAGGGTAGAGGTCAGTGTAAGATGGAGGAGATACAGCCTGCGCTGCTGTTTGGAGCTAGTAATACCACTCATTGATCATTCCCTTATGACAGTTGTTTAAGGTCTTTAAGTAGCTTTTTAAATTGTTGCCTCTCTACCCTTGTACCCTTGATTCCTCCTGTATTGAATTGTATTGTAACTCTACTGCCTGCCCTTATGTTGTAAAGTGCTGCGCAAACTGTTGGCGCTTATAAATTCTGTATAATAATAATATTTAGCAATAATGGAAACTAGTACACTAGTAGGAGATGGTTACAAATAGTTTGGGTTACCTGCATGAAACAAGCCTCAAAAGCCATGGCTAGATAGTGCTTGTGAGACTTTATTATATGTTCTATGTCTTCTTTTTATTGTAGTGCATGTAGAAGTTGCCTGCAGCAGGCCTTAATCTTTGAGAAGTTTGCACACACCTTGTACTAGGTTGGGAAAAAAAGGGAACGTCATTGTTCAATATTGTACTGCTTTCTGTCTTACAAAAACATAAAGGCTTAAATAAGGATAACTTGCACGACCTGTACATTACAATGATTACCTTTATAACAAACTACATGGTCCTGTTCAGCCAGAAGGTCCTGTTCATAAGGGGCAGTACAGCATTGGACAGAAGACAAATAAAGGGCATCACATTAGATAGGCTTCCTGTTGTACAAAAAGTAATTTGTCACAAACCGAAAAAAGCTGTATTCTTAATGTTCAACATGAATAAGAGGCTTCCGGACAGCTGCTCCAGCAAATATCCTATTCAAAATCTATAATGGATTTTTAATAGCGTAGGTTTATACAAGTACAAAACTAAACACAAAAGCATAAAAGTAGTACGAAAGTCTTCGTCCATCAAGCTGTAGTAACATTTAACTACCTGAGTACCACCCTTCACTACCAGGCCATTTTTAAGTTTTAAGTGCTATGATAGGTTGATTGACAATTACTCAGTTATGCAACACTGTATCCAAATTAACTTTATATTTTTTTATACAGGTAGAGCCTTTTGGTAAGTAGACACCCCGAAGGGATCTTTTGCCACAATTTTTTGCAAATGAGTAAACATGATGGTGTTAGGGTGGTTAAACAGTTATTCCACCCCAGACCAAGATTTCGGTTATGGGATGAGACACCAGGCAGACTGGACCGATCTTGTGCTCCATGCTCTACCCTCCTGCCACAGACTCTCACTCCTGTTGCTGCATTCTCCATAACATCAGTCGTCTGCAAACTAATCACTGCCAGCTTCACTGATACAGTGGCAGATGAGTGGAGCTGGGAACGTTTTACAAGCCTACACACTCCATGCAAAATTTTGATATTAGTTTTTGCTTGGAGAAGCCTTTAATAATATGGGGCTTTGTAGTGGTGCACTAGATAGAGCATATCATTAATGTACAGGTCATACAGTTGTGCTCATAAGTTTACATACCCTGTCAGAATTTATGATTTCTTGACCATTTTTCAGAGAATATGAATGATAACACAAAAACTTTTCTTTCACTCATGGTTAGTGTTTGGCTGAAGCCAATTTTTATCAATCAACTGTGTTTACTCTTTTTAAATCATAATCACAACAGAAACTACCCAAATGACCCTGATCAAAAGTTTACTTACCCTAGTGATTTTGGCCTGATAACATGCAAACAAGTTGACACAAAGGGGTTTGAATGGCTATTAAAGGTAACCATCATCACCTGTGATCTGTTTGCTTGTAATTAGTGTGTGTATATAAAAGGTCAATGAGTTTCTGGACTCCTGACAGACTCTTGTATCTTTCATCCAGTGCTGCACTGACGTTTCTGGATTCTGAGTCATGAGGAAAGCAAAAGAATTATCAAAGGATCTGCGGGAAAAGGTAGTTGAACTGTATAAAACAGGAATGGGATATAAAAAGATATCCAAGGAATTGAGAATGCCAATCAGCAGTTTTAAAACTCTAATCAATAAGTGGAAAATGAGGGGTTCTGCTGAAACCAAACCACGGTCAGGTAGACCAACTAAAATTTCAGCCACAACTGCCAGGAAAATTGTTTGGGATGCAAAGAAAAACCCACAAATAACTTCAGGTGAAATACAGGACTCTCTGAAAACGTGTGGTGTGGCTGTTTCAGGACGCACAGTAAGGAGGCACTGGGCTGCATGGTCGAGTCGCCAGAAGAAAGCCATTACTACACAAATACCACAAAGTATCCTGCTTTACAATACGCCAAACAGCACAGACACAAGCCTCAAACCTTCTGGCACAAAGTCATTTGGGGCGATGAGACCAAAATTGAGCTTTTTGGCCACAACCATAAACGCTTCATTTGAAGAGGGGTCAACAAGGCCTATGATGAAAGGTACTGTGAAACACAGAGGTAGATCACTGATGTTTGGGGGATGTGTGAGCTGCAATGGCGCAGGAAATTTGGTCAAAATTGATGGCAAGATGAGTGCAGTATGTTATCAAACAATACTGGAGGAACATTTGCATTCATCAGCCAGAAAGCTGCGCATGGGACGTACTTGGACATTCCAACATGACAATGATCCAAAACACAAGGCCAAGTCGACCTGTCATTGGCTACCGCAGAATAAAGTGAAGGTTCTGGAGTGGCTATCTCAGTCTCCTGACCTCAATATCATTGAGCGATTCTGGGGAGATCTCAAACGTGCAGTTCATGCAAGACAGCCCAAGAATTTACAGGAACTGAAGGGTTTTTGCCAAGAGGAATGGGCAGCTTTGCCATCTGAGAAGATAAGAGCCTCATCCACAAATACCACAAAAGACTTCAAGCTGTCATTGATGTTAAAGGGGGCAATACACGGTATTAAGAACTGGGGTATGTAAACTTTTGATCACGGTAATTTGGGTAGTTTCTGTTGCCATTATGATTTTAAAAGAGTAAACACAGTTGTTTGATAATAAATGGCTTCGGCCAAACACTAACCATGAGTGAAAGAAAAATTTTTGTTTTATCATTCATATTCTCTGAAAAATGGCCAAGAAATCAGAAATTCTGTCAGGGTATTTAAACTTATGAGCACAACTGTACTTGGAGGGAGGAAGAGGTGAAGTGGTTGATGTACATGTCAAATACAAGGGAGGATGAAGATGAGGGGGTTAAATTTGAAGGATATTGGGGGTGAGGGGAGAAGAGGGGACACGTGAAATGGTTAAAAAATGATACCACAATCAAATGAATTAAACCCTTCCTCTTGAATTTGCTGCTGCCTTTCTCTGATCCCTTACTACAAACCATTCATGAGTTCATCCTTCCTCAAAACCACTCTGTAAATTATAACAGCTCAGGTCACAACCATTCACTTACACATTAGCCGCCCCTGTGTGTTTTCTGCAGCATCATGTAAAAAAAAAAACATTGCTCCTGAAATACACATCCATCTCTTGCTGTTTTTTTAGAATATGGTGGTATGTAGCTGGTTAAAGCACCTCAAAGTGCACTTAAGGCATGATAAAGTATCAGTGGTGTTATGGAATGACTTAAGTGCTATTTAGCAACAAAACTCCCATCGATTTTTTTTTTCTTTTTTTATTATAGCCTACTGTATTAATTATAATGTTGTCTTGCTCTACTCCTACTCACCATGCTCCAGCACTTTCTCGTGCTTCTTTCTTAATTTTCAGGTTGACCATCAGCTCTTTTCCTGTGAGCCCAGGCAGCCAATAACACACCCTCAGGTGTTCTGTTTTTTTTTTTTTTGGGGGGGGGGTTACAGATTATATTGTTATTCAAGAGTTTCGTAAGAACAGACAGTGTTCAGACAGGAAATATATGATTGTCTAATACTAGTACATCCCAGTCAACTCAATTATGTGGCTAATGTGGCTATATATAACAGGTGTTCTGCTTTAATGCCACTTTCACACTTGTGCGACCTAAAAGTTGCGCGGCTTTGCCGCAACTTGAAGCAATGTCTGTGTAGTGCAGAGACTATAATGAAGTCGTTGCGACTTGAAGTCACACAAATATGAATGGTACTCTTTGGAAATCATGGGGTACGACTGGTCATGAGACATTTGCAGGATAGGTCGCACAAGTGTGAAAGGAGCTTAAGTGATATTGCAGCTGATTAGTCAAGGCATATAGACATACAGTTGTGCTCAAAAGTTTGCATACCCTAGCAGAAATTGTGATGTGGGAAATGAACCTTTAATTGCCATTTTAACCTGTGTGTGCCACCTTCTGTGTCTGTACCAAGGCCAAACATTGAATGAATGAATGAATGAATGATTTGTATAGTGCTGCAGTTGCGAATCGCCTCAAGGCGCTGGATCCGTCCTGTGTTGTCAAGCTTCTTAGAAGAGGTAGGTCTTGAGTTTCTTTCTGAGGGCCTGATGGTTTTCTTCCATGCGAATGTGAGTAGGTAGGGCGTTTCATAGCCGTGGTCCTTGGACTGCAAATCTTCGTCCTCCCTTTGTTTTGTTGCGGGTTTTTGGAATAAGGAGGAGGTTCTGATTAGAAGATCGAAGACTGCGATTGGGTGTGTAGCGTTTTATTTTCTCGCATAGGTATTGAGCGTTTCCGTGTATACATTTGTGGGTGAGGCAGAGGGTCTTGAAAGTGATCCGATTCTTTACAGTTAGCCAATGTAGGCTCCTCAGGGAAGGGGAGATGGATTCCCAGGGTTTTTTTCCTGTTAACAGTCTTGCCGCCGTGTTTTGGATGAGTTGTAAGCGCGCAAGCTGATATTGGGGTAGTCCTATGTAGAGGGAGTTTGCGTAGTCGAGTCTTGAATTGATGATTGTTCCAACTACTGCTGCTTTGTCCTCTTCTGGCACGAATGGGATGAGTCTACGTAGCAGGCGGAGGAGATGGTGAGATCCGCTGACTACTGATCCTATTTGTGCATCCATTGACATTTCTGAGTCAAAAATGACTCCGAGACTCTTGGCTTTGGTGCTTGGCGAGATGGTCTGTCCAAAGATGGTGGGCAGTGTCCATCGGGTCTTAGTTTTGGAATTTTGGTTTCCGTGTAGGAGAAGAAGCTCTGTTTTTGATCCGTTGAGTTTGAGAGAGCTAGTAGTCATCCAGTCGTCTATCAGAGTGAGGCATTTTTCTAGTTGCTGAAGGTGGTCTTTTCCTCCGGTGATGCGGAGGTAGAGTTGGGTATCATCAGTGTATGAGTGGAAGCAGAGGTCCGATTTTCTGATGATTTTGAGGAGTGGGCGGATGTAGATGTTGAAGAGCACTGGTGACAAGGGTGAACCTTGAGGGACTCCACAAGAGATTGCTCGGGTTTCAGAGTAGAATTCTCCTAGTTTCACTGTCTGAGAGCGATTCCCTAAGAAGGATGCAAACCATTGTAGATCTGAACCTGTGACTCATGCTACTTCTGTGAGGCGGATGAGTAGAGTATTGTGGTCCACTGTATCGAACGCTGCACTGAGGTCCAACAGTACCAGGAGACATGATTCTCCATCATCAGCTGCTTCGAGGGCATCGTCCCATATTTTGAGGAGTGCTGTTTCTTTTCCACGGCCTGGGCGGAAGCCTGATTGCAGAGGATCCAGGAGATTGTGTGTGTCCAGGTGGTGTTGTAGCTGTTGTACTACTGCTTTCTCCATAATCTTGGAGATGGTGTTGAGGCTTGTTATCGGTCTGCGATGGTTAGGGTCGAGGTTGGGTTTCTTTAAGAGAGGTTTGACGATGCCATGTTTGAGGGCAGTTTGGACAGTCCTTTCTTTGAATAACTGGTTTATGAGGTGTGTTATAGTAGGAGCCAAGATGTCGGAACATTCTTTCAGGAGTTTTGTGGGAATGATGTCGTTTGGTGATGTGCTGTCTCTGAGGCTTCTGATGATGTTTTTGGTGGTGTCAGTGGTGATTGGGATCAGCAAAAAATTTGGTGCTTGTGTGATGATCGTGTCAATTTTTTTCTTTTTGCTTTAGTTGGTTGAGGTTGGTTGTTTTTTTCTGTTTAATCGATTTCTGGATGTTGTCGATTTTGTCGATAAAAAAATCTGATAACTCATTGCAGTATTCTTGGGTTTCGTTTCCTGGGGGCTCTAGGCAGGTAGGGTTCATAGTCTTCCAAATAACATTTTATTGTAATATTTGTATTACAGGAGTAATATGTAGATAACGACAAAATAAAAAAGGGAAGGAAAAAGGAAAGAAGGGGAGCATGTAATAAGAGACATGTATATAACAGTTCCCTACATCTTTCCCCATAACACTGTTCAAAACTGTACAGGTCGTTAATACATTCAAGGCATAGAGAAAGAAAGAAGAGGAAGAAGAGAATGAAGGAAGAGAAGGAGGGGGGGGGGGGGGCGGTTGTTATAGTAACTTGTTTACTTGTTCATGGTGGATCCTCTCGAAGATGCCACAGCTCCCAAACTTTATTATGCGCTTCCAGCCTATCCTGTATTCTGGCCGTCATCTTCTCCATCAACTCCACATCTTTAATCCTGGCGTATAGGGCTTCAGGAGTGGGGGGAGAAGTTTTTTTCCATTGTAGGGCAATTAGACAGCGTGCCGCCGTGAGAATGTGGCGCATTATTTTTTTGTATGGTGTAGGGATCTTTAGTTGTAAGACTCCTAGAAGAAAGGACTTGGGGATCATGGGGATCTGTACTTCTAAAAGACCGGTCAACAACTGGTGGACCGCAGCCCAGTAAGGAGTTATCAATGGACAGCTCCAATATATGTGGAGGAGTGTTCCTCTTTCTTTTTGACAGCGCCAGCAGCGATCGGAGCTGGAGGGGTATATGGCGTGGAGGGTATCCGGGGTCATATACCAGTACAGGAGGATTTTATAAGTGTTTTCCTTGTATAGGGTACAAAGGGAGCTTTTTGCCGCCTGGGTCCATATCGTCTGCCATTGCTCCATGGGAAGTTCCTCACAGAGGGCTTTTTCCCATTTGATCATGTAAGCATGTTTACCTTTAGTTTCTATTGGGTGGGCATTTATTATTTTGTAAATGTCAGAAATTAGGCCCTTCTGGGCCGTGCCCCCCAGGATTAGGTTTTCAAAAGGCGTTGGAAGGGAGAACTGTAGATCAGACGATATGGACAGGGCATAGTGGCGTATTGGCAGGTAACTGTAGAAGGCTTGATGCGGAAGGTCATATTTGGCCTGAAGATCAGAGTAGGGCAGTAGCCTGCGGGTTCTAGGGTCTACTATGTGTCCGTAGTGGAAAAGGTTCCGTGACGACCATGAATGGGACATCTGGTGAGTGAGACTGTCTGGGATTTTGGGGTTGCAGATAAAGGACGTTAGGACCGATTTTTCTGAGGACAACTCATGTAAGTGGGATAGTTTGTTCCACAATTGACGAAGATGGGACATGGTTCCCAGTAAGCGCTCAGGGGGGACCTCCGCCCTCACGTTCCATAATAGGCTATTTAGGTGGGTTGGGGCTAACCATATTTTTTCAATCTCTGTCCACCTATTATAGGACCTTTGAGTGAACCATGAGGCTATGGCACGTAGTTGGGTAGCTTGGTAATATTTAATGAGGTTGGGGAATGCGAGACCTCCATCTGAGCGCGCCGCCATCATTACCGATTGAGGAATTCTATGTCTTTTGTAGTTCCAGGTGAATTTAAAAAGGTCAGATTGCAGTTTACTTAGGTGATTGCGGGGGACAGGGATGGGTAGTGCTTGGAAAAGGTAGAGTAATTTCGGAAGGATTGTCCTCTTAATCGACGCGATCCGACCCAACAGGGAGATGTGGTGTTTTTTCCAAGATGTAAGCAAGGCTCTGATAGAGCGGTATATGGGAGGAAAGTTTTTATGGTATAAAGTGTTGAATTTTGTGGTGATATGTACCCCTAGATATTTCAAGGAAGTGGTTTTCCAGTGATATGTGAAATTTGCCTTCAGGTGTGTTGTTTCCGTATCCGAGATGTTGATTGGGAGGGCCTCTGATTTAGAGGTATTAATTTTATAGCCCGATAGGGCTCCATATTTGTCCAGTTCTGCATGTAAAGTTGCCAGGGAAATTCTGGGCTGGGTCAGGGTGAGGATCACGTCATCCGCGAATAATGAGATCTTGAACTCCCGACCCCTGACAGAGATTCCCTGAATATCCCAGTTACCTCGAATAGAGGCCGCCAAGGGTTCGACACATAATGCGAATAATAGGGGTGACAGTGGACATCCCTGGCGAGTGCCGTTTGTTATTGAGAAAGCGGGGGAAATGGCAAAGGGAGTCCTGACCTGTGAAGAGGGATTGGTATAGAGGTGCTTTATAGCTCTCAGGAATGGTCCCCGAAATCCCGCGTGTTGTAATGTGGCGAACAGGAAGGGCCACCCAAGTCGGTCAAAGGCCTTTTCGGCATCCAGACTAAGTAGCAAAGACGCCGTTTTCTCCCTGTTCGCCACATCCACCAGATCAATCACCTTTCTGGTGTTATCGCCTGCCTAAGGGGGACAAAGCCCACCTGGTCTTTGTGAATAAGGGATGGGAGGATCATATTCAATCGTATTGATAGTAGTTTAGTAAAAATTTTTAGGTCCGAGTTCAGCAAGGCAATGGGTCTATAGTTAGCACATAGGGTAGGGTCTTTATCTGGTTTAGGGATCAGAGTGATATATGAGCGGTGCATGTCTGACGGGATGGGGGAGTCTCGGTAAAAGGCATTAAATAGTTTGCACATATGTGGTAAGAGGATGGGGAGGACGGCCTTGTAATATTCGTAGAGTAATCCGTCTGGACCGGGGGCCTTGTGAGACGGGAGAGTCTTTATAGTCTGTTCTATTTCCTCCTCGGTAATCGGCATGTTTAAAGTTGGCAGATCAGAGGTTTGGAGCTGCGGGACTCCGCTCCACGCAAGGTAACGTTGCATTCGGTGGAGAAGGTCTGGCGGGGCGGGATTACTAGGGATATTAGGATTATTGTAGAGGTCCTGATAGTAGTCTGCAAAGGTATCGGCAATGTCCTTGGGGTGGGATAGTAGGGAGCCTAGTTTATTCCTAATTTGATGTGGTGTGGATATGTGGGAGTTATCACGTAGTTTTTTCGCTAGTAAGGAGTGTGCTTTGTTGCCTTTATCATAGTACAGTTGTCTTAGTCTGAGGATAGCTTTTTCTACCCGCCCCATAGCTAAGTCGCTCAGGGTTGTTCACAGGTGTATGACTTTTTTAAGGAGGGTTAGGGTAGGGGACCGTTGTAATTGGATTTCTAAAGCTCTAAGTTCTTTTTCGGTTTGAAGTTTTGTGGCCAGGGCATCTTTTTTCATGGCAGATGACAGTGCCATGCATCTGCCTCGGATCACGGCCTTGTGGGCTTCCCATAATGTGGATGGAGATATGTCAGGGGTATTGTTTTCTGCAAAGTAGTGAGTTAAAGTGGATATTAATTCCGTTTTCGATGGGAGGTGTTGAAGGAGGAATGTGTTTAATTTCCAATTGTATGGCCTACATGTGGCGGAACCTAGTTCCAATTTAAGTAAAATAGGTGCATGGTCAGACCATGAGATTGGTAATATCCGTGCCTCTCTTGTATGTCTAAGCGTGAAATTATTTACAAAGAAATAATCGATGCGTGAGTGTATTTAGTGGGGGGCTGAGTAGAACGTGTATTGCCGATCGCCAGGGTGGAGAGCTCTCCAGGCATCGAAGAGAGCATAACGTCTAGAGAGTCTGCGAAAAAGCTTCGAGTCCCTCAGGGCACGAGCCGGTATTGCCCTGGGGCTCACCACCTGACGATCCGCAGTTGTTGAATGAGTTAGGTTAAAATCGCCTCCCACCACTAATATCTCATGTTCAGATTTAAAGAGTCGAGTAAATACTCTAGTCAGAAAGTTATATTGTTTAATGTTGGGAGCATAGAGGGTGCAAAGGGTGAGTGCCTGTTTTTGCCATTGTCCTTGAAGAATGACAAAGTGGCCATATGGGTCGCTATATTGTGCTGTGCATTTAAAGGGAGATCCATTTTTAATGAGAATGGCGACCCCTGCCCATTTATGTGGACCTGAAGAGTGGTATATTTGGGAGAAATGTTTGGAAGCAAATGCAAATGAGCCCCCCTTATCAAAGTGTGTCTCTTGGACAAAAATAATATCTGCTCCAGATTGTCTAAATTCCCTCAGCGCCAGATGTCTCTTTTTATTGGAATTTAGGCCGTGGACGTTTAAAGATAAGATCTTAGCCATGGTGTCAATTTGGATGGGATAGATGTCTTACCTGATGTGGAGAGGATGTTCAGAAGGCGGTGGGTTGGCTGTGCACATACCTCGAGAGGGGAGCCAGGTAGATTCCACGGGTTACCCGTTGGGTCACATGATGGTGGGTAGACGAGGGGGGGGAAGACGAGTAAAAAGGAGGGGGAAAGGGGAGAAAGAAAGAGAGAGAGAAAAAGGTGATTAGTATAAATCAAACAAGTATAAATTCGAACAACTGTTATCAAACGACCTTGAGAGGCAAAAAGGCCTAGGGATCCTCCCAACTGGGGTCCAAAAGGACCAGTCAGGTGGATGCAAGGGAGCCCTAATTTGGTCATACAAAACATGAACTGTAAAATAGCTACAACTGCTATCATTTAACCAGGAGGGGGGTGGGTAGAAGTGATATCTGCTACTCTCTCAGATGTCCTCGGAGACATGCCCATATTGTAAACTGGGATGTAAACTTGGGGCGCAAGGAGGGGGGGACTAAGTAAACTATAGTGTCCAGGGCTAGTTCACCAGTGGTATCTGGTGGTCAAATAGGCCATCAGTAAGTATCTTTAAGGTGTTGTTACGCCATCCGAAGTCAGCCATTTCCGTGCTTGGTACTCTTGTGTGAAGCATCTTTGTTTCGGGATCTGTTGGATGAGGAACCTTCTGCCAGGTTGCGGGTGGTGTAGGCGGATTGGTGACCAGGTCCCAATCTGGGAGACGGGGGACGGATATTCCCACTGTGTTGCAGAAGGCTTGTAGGTCCTCCGGGTAGCGTAGTATGGCAGATTTGCCTTGGTTTTTAGCTGTAAGGCTGAAGGGGAACCCCCAGCGGTAGGGGATATTTTCTTCTTGTAAGATGCGCAGTAGTGGTTGAAGAAGTCTTCGTTTTTGTAATGTGATCCATGAGAGATCTGGATATAGTTGTACTTGAGCATTTTTGTAAGTCACTCTGCGTGCTAAGCGAGCTTGTCGCATAATGTCCTCTTTCAGAGGGTAGGAGTTAATCCTACAAATAATGTCTCTTGGTTGTGCAGTGGCATTCTTAGGTCACAAGGCTCGGTGGGCTCTGTCCATTTCTATGAACTTAGTGACGGGTTCACCCAAGAGATTGTTAAACACATCTTGTAGAATATGTTGGATATCTTCTGGGCCTTCAACTTCTGGAATTCCTCTCACTCGTATGTTGTTCCTGCGTCCCCTGTTGTCCAAAATGGAGATCCATTTTTAATGAGAATGGCGACCCCTGCCCGTTTATGTGGACCTGAAGAGTGGTATATTTGGGAGAAATGTTTGGAAGCAAATGCAAATGAGCCCCCCTTATCAAAGTGTGTCTCTTGGACAAAAATAATATCTGCTCCAGATTGTCTAAATTCCCTCAGCGGCAGATGTCTCTTTTTATTGGAATTTAGGCCGTGGACGTTTAAAGATAAGATCTTAGCCATGGTGTCAATTTGGATGGGATAGATGTCTTACCTGATGTGGAGAGGATGTTCAGAAGGCGGTGGGTTGGCTGTGCACATACCTCGAGAGGGGAGCCAGGTAGATTCCACGGGTTACCCGTTGGGTCACATGATGGTGGGTAGACGAGGGGGGGGAAGACGAGTAAAAAGGAGGGGGAAAGGGGAGAAAGAAAGAGAGAGAGAAACAGGTGATTAGTATAAATCAAACAAGTATAAATTCGAACAACTGTTATCAAACGACCTTGAGAGGCAAAAAGGCCTAGGGATCCTCCCAACTGGGGTCCAAAAGGACCAGTCAGGTGGATGCAAGGGAGCCCTAATTTGGTCATACAAAACATGAACTGTAAAATAGCTACAACTGCTATCATTTAACCAGGAGGGGGGTGGGTAGAAGTGATATCTCCTACTCTCTCAGATGTCCTCGGAGACATGCCCATATTGTAAACTGGGATGTAAACTTGGGGCGCAAGGAGGGGGGGACTAAGTAAACTATAGTGTCCAGGGCTAGTTCACCAGTGGTATCTGGTGGTCAAATAGGCCATCAGTAAGTATCTTTAAGGTGTTGTTACGCCATCCGAAGTCAGCCATTTCCGTGCTTGGTACTCTTGCGTGAAGCATCTTTGTTTCGGGATCTGTTGGATGAGGAAACCTTCTGCCAGGTTGCGGGTGGTGTAGGCGGATTGGTGACCAGGTCCCAATCTGGGAGACGGGGGACGGATATTCCCACTGTGTTGCAGAAGGCTTGTAGGTCCTCCGGGTAGCGTAGTATGGCAGATTTGCCTTGGTTTTTAGCTGTAAGGCTGAAGGGGAACCCCCAGCGGTAGGGGATATTTTCTTCTTGTAAGATGCGCAGTAGTGGTTGAAGAAGTCTTCGTTTTTGTAATGTGATCCATGAGAGATCTGGATATAGTTGTACTTGAGCATTTTTGTAAGTCACTCTGCGTGCTAAGCGAGCTTGTCGCATAATGTCCTCTTTCAGAGGGTAGGAGTTAATCCTACAAATAATGTCTCTTGGTTGTGCAGTGGCATTCTTAGGTCGCAAGGCTCGGTGGGCTCTGTCCATTTCTATGAACTTGTGACGGGTTCACCCAAGAGATTGTTAAACACATCTTGTAGAATATGTTGGATATCTTCTGGGCCTTCAACTTCTGGAATTCCTCTCACTCGTATGTTGTTCCTGCGTCCCCTGTTGTCCAAGTCTTCCACGTGTCGCTGCATATCTCTTAGCATGGTGTGATGGTCTGCTCCCTGAAGTTGGGTTCTGTGGACTGCAAGCTTGGTCTCTTGGATCTCTTCTTCGGCCATTTCCACTCTGTCAGCTAGGTGTTTAAGGCTTGACTGGAGCACTTGTATTTCCGAGCGACACGTGGACTTTACATCTTCTATCAGTTGTCTAAAGTCCTCTTTAGTGGGGATCGCCTGTAAATATGTTTGCCATTGTGGGGGTGCTGGCTGGGGGTGCTCTGGTACTGTGGACCACTGAGCCGGAGGTGTGCAGGGTGGTAAGGGTGGAGGGCCTGTGGTGGTGAGGCCTAAGGCCTGGTGTGCCGTTCTCGGTGGAGAGTCCCATGGTTCACTCCAGGTTGGAGTCTGAGCAGGGGGGGTGGCCCCTGATGCACCCATCCCCTGAAAGCGGGGGTCAGGCAGGCTCACTTTTTGAGCATAAGTGGCCTGTGGTATTGTCCATTCTCTGGGCGAGCCGAGTGCCTGTGGAAGTGCTAGTTTTTGGGCCTTTGGTGGTGGTGAATCAGGCTCTGCGTGGTTGCGGGGTGCTGGGCTTACTGCAGGTTCCGGAGGAATCCGGTTAGCTGGGCACATAGGGACGGGTAAAGCCGGAAAGTCCATAGAAAAGACTGAGGAGGTTGGGGAGTCCGGTTCCGTGCCATGCATGCAGGGGTCTGATGCTGTTCTCAGCAAGCGAGGAAACGGTTCTGAGCACTGTGTGTACTGCTGGGGAGGGGGGGCCATCATGGCGTCCTGTGAGCCGTGCTGTGGTGTCTCATGAGGCGGGGGTCTGGAGGGGGGACTCACCGCTCCCGAGTTAAGGGGTCCGGTTGTACTGCCCGACGGAGCTGATCCGGAGTCTGTGGGCTTCCGCTGCGGCGAATGGGGCGGTGGAGAGATCCGAGCGGGGCTCCGGGAGTAGGCCGCGGGAGTGTCCGGCGCCATCTTGGCTGCTCCAGTCTGTGGCATGTCCGTCGGCGGGAAGAAGGACCGGAGGCCTGAGGAGGTTCCCGGAGGGGGTAATGATGATCCCCTGGCTGCCGTGGATCTGGTGGTCCTGGATTTGCCCATACGAAAGCTGTGTAGTGTCCCCTATGCGCTGATTGTTCCCGGGCTGAGAGAGAGCAGAGAGATCAGGCTGCCATCCAGAGCGGCTTCCGGTCACGCCCCCCCAGGGTTCATAGTCTTAGTGACTATTTTGAAGAGTTCCCGAGGGCGGTTTAGGGCTGTTGAGATGGTGTTTGAGAAGTGTTCCTTTTTTGCTTTGAAGATTGCTTTGTGATATTTATCCGTGAGTGCTTTGTAGTTTGTGGTTTTCCTTTGTGGAGTTTCTTCTCCAGGCTCTTTCAGCTCTTCTGCATTCCTGCTTTAGTAAAGTAAGAGTGCCATTAAACCATCCAGAGTTTATTTTGCGGTCGTGTGTTCTACATTTTGGAGCCATTGAGTCCGCTGTTTGTAGTAATGCCTTGTTTAAGGAGTTGAGTGTTTGTTCCGTTGAGTGGTTTAAGTTTAGCATTGCTATTTTGTTTGATAGTGTGGTTTTGAAGAATTCGGAGTGTAGTTTCTTCTGAGATCTTGTCCAGCGTGTTGTATTTGCCTGTTTCCGTTTTTGGAGAGTGGTGTTGGTGGCGATTTCAAATTTGATAGCGTGGTGATCCGTCCATGGTAGCGGTAGGTTGTCGAATATGTTGACGTCCATATTTTGTTTGAAGATGAGGTCCAGAATGTGTCCTGAACCATGTGTAGGAACATTTATCAGTTGCTGAAGACCTAATTCTTTCAGTTGGTTAATGCAGGCGGTGGCGATAGGGTCTTGGGTGGAGTTTGCCCAGAGGTTGAAATCTCCAAGTGCCAAAAAGTTTTTTTTGGCTTTCAGGGTGTGCTTTGACATGAATTCTGTGAGGGGTGTAAGGAGATTGGTCTTCGGTCCTGGTGGTCTGTAACATAGAAGTATGTAGATAGTGTCTTGGGGTGTTGTTTGAAGATGTAGGGTGAGTGTCTCCATGAAAGGCACTGAATTCTGTACAGTTTGTTTGGTGAGCGCGAGGTGAGATTTGAAGATCACTGCTGGGCCTCCTCCTTTTTTTCCTGTACTGTGTTCCGTTAGGATCCTGTAGTTCTCAGGTACTAATTCGGTTAGGATGGCGTTGCAGTCGGGTGTTAGCCAACTTTCCGTAATGAAGAGGCAATCTATGTTGTTTTAGGCGATGAAGTCGTGTACCTCCAATCTGTGCTTGACTGCAGATCTGGTGTTGATCAGTGCGCATGCTAATTGTTGTGGTTGTATTCCAGGGTATGTAAACTTTTTATCAGGGCCATTTGGATGATTTCTTTTATCATTATGATTTAAAAAGGATCCAAAAAAACTATGTGATAATACATGACTTCATGTGATTGCTATCCTTAAAGTGGTTGTAAACTCTCCCCGACAACTTTGTCCCATGTAAATCAGCATAAAAAACCCTAATGAACACTGCTTGTAGATATCTCCTTACTTGCTTAGTATTGTTGTAATCCTTTTTGTTCTTTAGAATGACTTCACTGAGCATGCCCAGATCTCCTCTGATTTATGGCACACTCTGTGTACTTATCTGTCTATTATCAGATCTTCCTACAGCACAACTCTGAAATCCCAGGGACTGCATAATCACTCAGAGCTTAATACTACACTCCATGTGACATCACATGCAGTGTAAACTTGGGCATGGGACAGGATTACTGCAGCCTTATCAGCTGAAGCTGATAAGACTGACACAGGCAAACACTAGATAATAGGCACAAAATAAAACAAGTCAGCTATGAGCAGTGAAACAGGGTTGCCATAGAAACATTGGATTGAGAAGGAGGCTTGGTTAACAGTACAGAAAGTGCTCAATGTAAGGGCGGAAATACACTCTACTGTGGACTCGGAAAACAATACTTAAGATGGCACTGCCTAACCCCTGGAAACAAGTTTTTTAAAGTTTTTTTAAACAGTAAGTAGTATGCGATTTGGGCTGGATTACAGTGGCTATAGTTTGATAATTACTTATTATAATGGACTAAATGAAAAGCAGCATCAGAGTGGGAGCGTTTACTTCCTCTTTAAATAAAAGACAGTTTTTGGCATGATCAGTCATATTTTCCATATTAATGCCAAAATTTAACAATTTCTTTTGAGCACAACTGTATTTAATAAAGGTGTGTAAAGGGCAAGGAGAATTGTGGCAATGCTAAGACCTGCCATGGTGTGATTATAGGAAAAAGACACACAGGATTCACATTTAAACAGAGCGCAAAGCTCCAGGAGTATTGCTTTTGAATGGAGAAGACTGGCTTGACTGTTTTCTCTGGGTTTTGTATTCAGGGATCGGGGCCTGAAGCTTGAAGGCTCCAAAGTGTCTTGGAGGATGAAGCCTTCAATCCTGTGTCCGGGACTTGCTGGAGATCTGCAGGCTATGTGAGTCCACAGGTGTACAAATTAGTTATAAGCCAGGAATGATCATAGCGCAAGGCCCAAGGATAAAGCATGTGGCGCAGTGAGAGGGGCTGAGATTTTTGCCTCCCATTTTATGCAACCCATGTTACCTATGGAGGAGGTGGAGGACTTCCTTGCAAAATTCTAAAGAGTCGCAACACGGAGAGCATGGCTAAGAGACTGGTGGTCAAAGTTGCTACCACCAGATGGACCTTAGCTGGCATGACTGTGACCAGTATAAAGTCACAGTCCTGTGGGAAGTGGATGCCCAGCGTGACAGAGACATCTAGCAATGCTCTGGCATGGGAGAGGTATCAATGGGAGGCCAAGGCACCCAAAAAGCAAGAGAAATGCTGAGTTTTTTTGCCGCTTAGGGAAATGGTCGGCCAAGAGAAGAGAGCATAGTACCCAACACTCTGCAAGGGGTTTAGCCAAATCTCTGAGGTGTGCCAGTCTGCTGTTACTTCTAGAAACCAAGATCCTATTTTGGCCTGCAGGGAGTGTCGGTGAAAGGAAGCAGTGTTGTCACGTGGGGGCATTGGTCTGTGCAAGTGTTGAATAAACAAGATGGCGCACTCAAGTGAAGGCTTTGGCACCTGCCTTAAGAATAGGTAAAACTGGTGCCGTTTTTGGGACTGATCCCAGTGAATTGGGAGTGTGTCTAGCGTGGTGTGCTACCCTGAGAAGTGGGCAGGCATTGACGTGAAGCAAAGCTAAAGGCTAAAAAGTACATGTATACAAATGCTGGTTGTGCCTGAGGTAATCCAGCAGAGTGTTCAGAAAGTTTTCCAGGACAATTGTGGAGTTGTCCAAGTGGGCAAGAGTGACCCTTTAATGTGGAAAAATGATGTGAGGAGCAGCTCACAGGCTCTAGCGCATAGGTGGTTAAGACAGCTGGTAGAAGCCAAGAAAATGGAGGTTAATGTTGATAAATGTAATGCTAATGATGAAATGAAAGTTGTATTACTGCAGAGATGTTAATTAATATTTGTTGATGATAAAGGTGGGATATCTCCTATGACAACCAGAGACTGAGCCACATGATTGTCTTTGGAAATCTTGCAAGGACTCTATGTGTTCGAGCTGGAGATTAACTAGGACAGCTCTGATACTACGCTTGTGGAACAGAGTGGGCATGCACCACACAGAGTGGTTGTACTGCACCCATCACTATGTGTAAGCTGGTTGAGAAGTTAACTCAGCCTGCCATAGTTGAAAATGTATTTCCAGTTGATGTGGATAAAAAGAATACTGTGCCTACTGTTTTTAGTACCCAGTTCTGTCAATGTCTCCCTGGGTAGATGATGCGGTGCTGTGGAGCACCCATGGTTGAAGCACTATGGATTGGGATGGTTGGTGCAGGGAGGTACTTGCACTACTGGACAAGACTACTGTGTGTAACAGTTGAGTGGATATGACAGCTGCTATGTGGCCCATTGAAAGGGATCAGAGCTCAGCCAGTGGTCGAGTGTGCATTGGCCCCTGCTGAAATTGGTCCCTACCAGTTGTAAGGACGCGTGCATAGCAAATGTTTTGTCCACAGCCCAACAGGTAGAAAAGGGAGAGTGTCAATGTGATTGTGTAACTGATCCTGACTTGCAGTGACTCAATGATGCAGAATTAGAGGGAAAAAGAGCAAGACACACATGTGACAGCCTCTGGGGGACCACCAGGCTGTCATGTTGGTTACCTTCACCGAGGCAGAGGACTTTTTAAATGTCTCAACCCCTTAAATTTCAGTGAATGATATTTAATGTCTCTGACAAGGGAAAAGTTCCTTAAAAAGTTGTGTATTTAGATGTGGAATGTATTGAGGTGTCTCATATGTTACTGTAGTTACTTGAACTTGTAACAACACATTCGCTGCACACTTGGGTGTCGCTACCGCAGTCAGACAAGCAGATGCTGCGAAATACCAATCAGTGGAGCCAGGTAGTATAGGCAGTGCTAAGCAGTGTTGGTCAAATATGGAACTGGTTGATACAGTGCTAGTTAAATATATGGAAATTTGTCTCACAGTTCCCCGCAAAGGGTGCTTCCAAAAACTGTGTTTTGTATGGAAGGCACTCAGAAAAAATGCTTGACACATTGAAGATAACAGACATGTTGGAGGTCTCTCCACCTGATGTGGTGATAAGGAGCATCTCTGCTGGTGTGGTCTGAGGTGTGGCTAAGCAGTGGTTGGTAAATTGAGCAGATACTGTCTCACTCATTATACCTCATAAAATGGAAGGGCCTAAAATAGACGCAGCCACAGCAGAGATTCTGGCCATCAACCATAAGGAGGTACAGATTAAGGTACCCGGAGATACTTTAAAAGAGAGTACTGACAAGACTGGTGTTGGTAACAATAAAAGGTACAGCCAATTACGAAATGTTATGATAACTGTGATTTTGGTTGCCAAAGTTAAGCACAAAAGGGTTGATGAACCCAAAAGAAAACCAAGAGTGGTTAAAGGTGGTTCAGAAGAGGGGGGGGGGGTAGCTCTGCGATAAGCACAGTGGGTTCCCACCAGCTTCAGGACAGGGAGTTGGGGAGAG